>NC_067474.1:83202281-83502281 GCF_947179515.1 Apodemus sylvaticus
TCTTACTTTTTTTAAAATTTATTTTGCCTCTTTTTCCAGTTATATGAATCAAAATCCAAAGCACTCTTTACTTTCATCGGAGAAGGCAACTCAGGAAAGACACATATTCTCCTGACTGTCAGGAGCATGTTGCTCAGGTGCCGTGGTGCACACAGAGTTTACTTATATGAAGAACAACAATAGGCACATGGGTTTCTTACAAAATTCTGTCTAGAGTCACATTTCTCAGCAGGGAGACACAGTACCCTGGTAAAGAGATAAGTAATGCTTCCTTATTTCCATGATCTGGCATTTATCATCTCTTGTTACACAGACTACTACTCAATCCTCCCAAAACAACCCCTCAACACTCCTTCAGTTGTTTCCCCCTTTAGAAAACACATGTTTATATAAATAATTACATGCATTAATACACTCTTGTTAAAATACATTGTTTCTACTAAATGTACGTAATCATATAAACATCAACACAAATGAGAAGAGTATACATTTTTATGATTTTTGAGAACTTCATACATGAATGCTCTATTTACAGCATTTCTAGTCTTCCTTCTCCCCGCTCTAGTCCCATCCATTTGTTCTACTCAGGCTTCTCTTTATTTAGTGTTGTTAACCTATCGGTGGGTCCTCACTGGAGAAAACTGATTTTCTCTCTCTTAGCAGCCATTAGTTTCCTGTAAATCTTCATCCAGGAATAGAGCCTTCTGAAAATTTCTGTTTTCCACAACAGAATGCCAACTTGGATTATTATTTGCAGATTTTATTTATATGTTCATATTGTAAAGATTTACAAGACATTGTCTTATAGCAGGCCTTCTGGCCCTCCGGTTCTTAAAATCTTTAGACCCTTTTGTTTGATGTTCCCTGAACTTTAGCTTTAGGGATTGCATTATGGAAAATATAAATCAAAATCCAAATGATTCTCCAGTTTACTTTCATAAGAGAAGGAAACTCAGGAAAGACACATACCCTCCTGACTGTGTAGCATGTTGCTCAAGCACTGGAAAGATCACCATTCTATTAGTTGTTCTTTGCGATAGGGAACACATGAATTTCTATGATGGTGTCAGCCTGCTACAAAAAGAAGCTTCCTCGATCATCTACACTTATCTGTAGATATAACAATAGGTATTTAGAATATAGTTTATAATTAGGTTGGTTTAGGAAAGTGGCAATAATGGATTCTCCTCTGAGGTTAATGTGCTCACCAACCATGCATATTTGGCTGGGTTTACAGTACCAAGCATGAATCCCTCTGAATGAGTAGGCCTTTAGTCCAATTAGATGATTATATCTCTAAGATATATGTGCAACTGTTACATCCTTGAAGATATCTTGCCATCCTGGTTTTGCTGTAAGTTTTAGGAGTTACAGACAGACTATCACTTGTTTCCCCCACCCCCTTGGCAGCTTATATAGCACCTTCTAGTGCTATGAGAACTAGTACTCAGAGAGAAGGCCTCTACATTATACCTAGCTCTGCATTTGCAAGTCCTACATTTTATGTGGGTATTGACTGTTTTAAAATCTGAAAGGTAAATAAATGCTAAGGAAGAGCAGGTATCGTTCCAGGAGTTGTTTGGAGCCCCTGAACCCACAACTCTAAAGGAAATTACCCATTCTTGACACAGGTCTTTGTTAGTTATCTATGCCTCCATGGGGAGGAGTACATACCTTTATTTATATTATTTGTATGAGTATACAAATAGGCCTATATATTATATATGTGTTTTAAGTAAATATGAAATAATATGTTTCTCTCTAGCATTTTAAATCATCCTTAGTATCCTGTATACTTCTTTTTTTCCTGTCCATATGTACTGTTTCCCTCTCCATAGTAATGCTGTCTCCCCAAGCACATCCAGATATTTGTTGCATCCATTGAATTGTAACCACCCCTCTACTTCCAACCAAAAGTCAATACTGAGTGTATATAACATTCCCATCACTACATAAATCTTCTTGTCCTTTTGAAGTCAAGATTCTCTCTCCTCCAAGCTTCTAGCTTGGATTCTGATTTGTTTCTACTTATATTCTTGCTATTTTTAGAATTAATTATTTTTTGCAGTGTGTGGACATGTTTTGTCTAGTGTCTTTTCCCAACATGCTGCTTTTGAGATATGTTCATACTGCTGTGGACTTCACTAGTTCATTCATTTCATGACTAAGTGATGGGTATATGCATGCTTTAAGTTTAGAGATACAAAGAAAGCTTCTGTGAATTTGTACTTTTTGACATATTGTTTTATTCATTTGGGGTAAACATCCATGAGGAGGAATGCTGAGCTACACAGTAAACATATGTCTCAATGTAAATGAAATTGCTAAATATGATGGTTTATATATGCTTGGCCCAGGGAGTGGCATTATTAGGAGGTGTGACCTTGTTGGAATACGTGTGTCTTCGTGGACATGGGCTAAAGACCCTCATCCTAGCTGCCTGGAAATCAGGCTTCTCCTAGCTGCCTTCACACAAAGATATTGAACTCTCAGCTTCTCCTGTACCATGCCTGTCTAGATGCTTCCATGACCTTGCCTTGATGATAATAGACTGAACCTCTGAACCTGTAAGCCAGCTCCAATTAAATGTTGTCCTTATAAGACTTGCATTGGTCATAATGTCTGTTCACAGTAGTAAAACACTATCTAAGACACCAAATGTCTCCCCAAATATGTTAAGCATATTCACACATACTCACCAGGTATGTGCTTGCACAGTTTGTGTTGTCTGTACCAATATGTGAGGCTGATCACTGCAATGTACACTAGTATGTGGATATGTCCTCTGTACATTGGAGGAGGTGCACATTGGCAGTTTGTTGTGGCTCAAGTGCATTTATTCTAAGGAATAACATTGTTAACATTATGCTATGCATTTATCTCCCATCATTATTTCTCCTGGAAAAAACTTTGTTCAACTTTTATTTATTTATTTATTTATTTATTTATTTATTTATTTATTTATTTATTTATTTGTTTGTTTGTTTGTTTGTTTGTTTGTTTGTTTGTTTTTCAAGACAGGGTTTCTCCGTATAGCCCTGGTTGTCTTGTAACTCACTCTCTAGACCAGGCTGGCCTCGAACTCAGAAATCTGCCTGCCTCTGCATCCCAAGGGCTGGGATTAAAGGCAGGTGCCATCACTGCTTGGCAAGTTCAACATTTTTTTACATATTACTTTATTGATCATCTCACTACAGTATTCATATTTAATGATAGTTTTTCATGTCCCAAATGGAAATCCTGTATTAAATATGTATTAGATAAGATCTTCAGTTTATGGAGGGTATCTTTGCCCTCACAACTAAAAACAATACTTAATTTGCGACTTTCAGGCTCTGAATCATTTTCTTCTTTGTGAGGCCCAGGTATTCTACCTCAGAACTCTCATTTTTGAAGTCTCATTCTGTTTATGGACTTTTGGATGATCACAGTTGCAGTCTCACTGTTTTTAGCATACCATCTTATAGCTCTAAAGAGCAGTCTTGTGCCTATGTGCAGTTTCCTTTCTGCAGTATACTTTCTATCCCAATAGTCAAAGTATCATCCTCACAAAGCACCACATTGCTGTGATTACTGTAGCTTTTATTTAAGGTTCTACAACATATTTTCCTATTAGTTCTTTTGATTATTCATGTAAACATGAGAAAAGTTATCAGGTTCTCTGAAAAAGCCTACTAGATTAAGGCTTTATCAGTTAGAGAGAAATTTATATCTCACCAAACTGAGTATGGCAACTGAAGATTCTAATAAATCTTGTTTTTTCCCACATCAATGTGTTATATAGCTCACATATGTTTAGGTATGTTCGTCTATATGTATTTTACACTTTCTCAACTTAGTGCAATTTTCTAGAATCCTGTTTTATTACATATTTGAACACTTATCTGTAGACCATTGTACCATATGAATAAAGATAGGTTTCTTTGTCCTACTTTCAAATTCAAATGGCATATTTTTCCATCTTAATGTACTAATGAAAGCCAATAGGTCTGCATCTTCTAAGATGGAATGCCAACAAATTTCAGTCCTGAAACAATCCACTGGATGAATCCTGTCTTTGTAAATAAAATAGTTCATTTTAGTTTTACAATCATCACATTTTAAGACACCACATGGAGCATGACCTTTGTTGTTGGAATTCTACTGACTTAAATATTCAATTTTAAAAAGTAACTTCATATAAATGGTCATTCTAAGTACTAGACATAGATAAGTCAATAGGTAAAGTTATCCTTCACACAGCATGAACTGAAATGATCCTATATAGATTTACAGTCTTTGTACTGGCTAGTTTTATGTCATTGTGGCAGAAGCTAGAGTTGTTTTCAAACAAGGAAACTCAGTTAAAAAATGCCTCTACCAGTTTGGCTTGTGGATAAGCCTAGGTGATTTTACTTGACTGATGATTGATGTAAGAGGACCCAACTCACTGAGAACAGTGTCACTTCTTGGGTGGCAGACCTGAGTGTTATACAAAGGCAGAGGTAAGTCCCAATGAACAAGCCAGTTAAGACATGTCATCCTCGGCCTCTGTATCAGCTTCTGCTTTCAGATTGCTGCTCTGTTTGAGATCCTACCTTGACTTCGTTTTTGATGGAGAGTTATAAACTGAATAATCATTTTCCTCCTCAATTTGCTTAAGGTCATTGTATTAGTTTGGGTTCTCTAGAGTCACAGAACATATGGATAGTTTTTATATAGTTAGGGAATTTGTCGATGACTTACAGTCTATAGTCCAACTCCCCAACAATGGTCAGCAGCAGGTGTGGATGGAAGTTCAAGGATCTAGCAGTTTCTCAGTCCCACGAGGCAAGCAGGTAAGGAAGAGTGAGAGAGAATCTTCCTTCTTCCAATGTCCTTATATATCTCCAGCAGAGGGTGTAGCCCAGATTAAAGGCTGTAGGTCTCCAACAGAGGGTGTGGCCCATATTATTGGCATGTGGGTCTCCAGCAGAGGGTGTGGCCCAGATTAAAGGTGTGTGCATCCATGCCTTTAATCCCAAATGATTTTGAACTTGGAGATCTCCTTGTTTTAGCCACTATGCTTCAAGATCTCCATACCAAGATCCAGGTCAGAAACTTATATCTCTGAGCCTTCAATTCTAGTCTGTAGTTCATTCCAGATATAGTCAAGTTGACAACCAGGAATAGCCACTACAGTCATGTTTTATCACAGTAATAGAAGACCCAAAATAGTTCCTATATAAACAAATCATATTAACTAACTTAAGAAATATTAATTCATTTAAATTATTCACATATGTGTGGGTTATTGTGTGAGGAAGTACATATGTGAACATGATGAGGTTGTTAGATCCCAATGTAGCTTGAGTTACAGGTAGTTGTGAGCTATCTGATGTAGGTGCTGAAAACTGAATTTGGATTCTCTGCAAGAATAGTGAATCTTGTAACTGATGATCCATCTCCAAAATCCTTCATTGATTTTCATAAAACATAAAGTTTTAGAGTGTCACTCTCTAGCAAGTTCTGCCCTTGAATCCCTGAGCGTTGGCTTCCTAAATGCTGCAATGACAGCCTTGAACCACAATGTCTGGTTGATGTTCAGCCTCTATTCAGTGACCATTACTGAAGCAGTAGAATAAACTACACCTTGTTGTGGCTAGATTTGATTCACAACTATTGCTAAGTAAGGAATTGTTGTGGTTTTCTGCTAGCATTCTACTAATGCTGTAGCAAATGATACATGATTTACCCTTTTAAAATAATTTTTAATCTGCAGGTTGGGGCTCAAAAATCAAAAATCGATCTCACCAAATAAACTACAAGTATCAGGAAAGCTGTGTTCTTCCTAGAGATTCTGTTCTCCTTACAAGTGTTCACACCCATTTTCTACATACTTAACAGAATACTTTAACATATTACTTATTACTCTTATGAAGTTACATTATTCTAAATGGATAAATTTGTAATTATCCCTCTTTCTGCGTTGAAAACAAATAGATTTTTCTCACTAATTTTTATGTCATAATCTTGAAATGAGTTATAGAAATTATATGTTGGGAGAAAATATGGAGGTAAACTGTTTATCCTTTATACCTAGACAGACTTTCTATTAGGTCACTAAATTAAGGAGTTAAGCTGATAGAATTAGCCATTGAACTAGGCATTCTTTGTGAACCATTTGCTTTAGATCCCTTCAGAGATTACCTCAAATCCCAGGACTGATGTGGACCCTGAAGCCCTTTGTCTGTTTTTTTTTTTATTATTCTTACCTTATGTTTAAACAGTTTTGCAATTTTGTGTCATTGAGGTCATCCTATGATCTTTACTAACAATCAGCAAATTTCAAAATGATAGTAAATAATTTTGTTTCTCAGAGCACTTTTGCTTCTGTCCTGATTTCTTCTTTGTTTTTATATTATAACACTTAAAAAATGTAAAATCCATTTCTAATTTTTGATTCTGCACCATTGCAAAAATAATCTGCTGTGTGGAAGTGGCCCAAGGTGGTCTGTAAGTCTTCCCTTGAATTCTGAGGCTGAGGAGAAGCTATTGTTGCCTCCTATTTAGTGCTGGGTCTGCCAGTAAGTGGTAGCTGCCTGGTTTCTTGCCCCAATTCTCACTACAAGTGATATGTTTTAGACTTGGTAATTGGGGCATGGGCTTTTTATGTTCTCTTGGCCCCTAAGGTGACCAAATTCTACTGTGTATTTTTGAAGCTTATATTGCAGAATAGAATTATCATTCTTTCCCTGTATCAAAGTAAATCTTTGTAAGTTTTACCACTTTTAGAGTGGAAGGCTCTTCTGGTCAGAAGTAGCTTTTGCTTTCTAAGGGTGGGAAGTAGCTTTTAAGGTTTCTAAAGAGCAGAGGTGTTTTGCTTCAGGACTTGACACTATGGTCCTGTGAATAACAGGGTTTCTGAGCAAAACCATGTCTCTCATTCACAATGCGACAATTTGATAATAGAGCTCTACTTAGCTCAGGACACTGGACAGGCTCTAGCCAGTTTCCATGATGCCTCTGGTTAAGAACACTTATTTAATATGATTTAGAGGAATCTTTGGAGAAAATGTTAATTTGGATTTTCTGCATATTAAAATACACTAGTCCAATTTAGCCCTTTGAATCTCATAAACATTTTACTTTATTTCCTCTTTCTTGCCCCTACTGCATCCATCTCTTTCCCCCTTGCTCATCTAAAAATGACATACACATGCTCACTGTCACTCATCAGAAGAGCATGTTCCTCTTTGGAATTCAATTCCTTTAGCTTTGTTATGACTTTAATTGCTGGTAGCTCTACCAATCGTTTTTAACATTTTAGATTGTCTGTTGCCCTCTCACAAATTATTTTGTGGCTTTCCATGTGCCCAGAAAAACCACTTTCCAGCAGAAAGTGACAATGAATACTTAGTAATAGATTCAAGGTTTTAAGAGTTGAAAATGAACAAATTGTTACTTTGCACTATTATACTTGATATTGACTTCTTGATGCATATAAATTCCATAAATACTGAGAATGATGTTTAAAAATACCAATCATTACATACATCTAGAAAAATAAAAACAAGCTGAGGTTGAATAGTGAAATACTGTCAGTTCTCTTAATTTTATTGTTAATAAAACTCTGGTGGAATACAGATGAAATGGCAAGCATGTTTAGTAAGTGTATGTTATTGTTTTTATGTATTCAGATTAGAATAGATATATTCCTCAATAATATAATACTCAATAGTTATTGATATTAATGTTCAGTATTCATAATAAAATAATAAAAACAGAATTTATTTAAAATATAAAGCCTATTGAATAGCATGATATCATGAATGGAAAATTTCAAAACCAATCTCATAGATTAATCTCAGTGAAAGTATAAGCATATATTTCACATCTGATGTCACTAATAATGTTATCTTCAACTAACTAGGAACACATTTGAATACTCATTGTGAGAGAGTATTTGGGGCTGCTCAGCAGATAGCCCATGGCTTGAAGTCATTTCTTATCAGATTTCTGGACTATACAAGAGGCAGGAAGTATCATAAGGCCTCTCCCATTTTTCTACACCATAGATGAATGGCTAAAGAAATGGCTTACAGCACTGAATGAGGGTATAAGTGTGTGTGGTCTACTTCTACTACATGCAGTCAGTCCCACCTTATCCCTGGTATAAGAGTAACAAGTTCATCACCTCCACGAAGCCAGTAAACTATTATAGCTTGTGTCTAGCAATTTTGTGGGCCATAAAGAAGATATCTTGGCTTCTTTCTAGATTGTTGTCCCATTTGGCATTCGTGGAGTCACAACTAGTGACTTTCTCAGCAATGCCTTTTGATGGATGAGTAGATCTGTAACTGAAGGTCATACTTAGGAGGATGTTATAAATTGGAAAGTTTCATTCATTGAGAATTATTTTTATTTATGCATTTATTCTTTTAGGTTTTAAGTGTTACAAAATGTATTTCCTAAACATTTCTATTTAAGTAAATAAATTGTCTTCTACTCAATTAGTCGGGCAGAGTCAACTAGTATGGCTACTTGAGGTTCTCTGTTTATTAATAGAGTACTACTTTACCTAATGACTAACTGAGGTAAAGTATGTTTTCAGTTAAAAACAAACAAGGTAAAAACAAATGAAACAATGTGTAAAAGCTATCATCTCATAATAGAATTGTGTAAGACCAAATTCATTGCTAGATAAGTAACAGTGTGCTTGCTGGTGTCCATTGCTGGCCACATTCAACTCATCTTTTATGATATAGTAATTGAATAAAATATTATAAGGTAAAACAAAAACTAACACATTGGAATATGACAAAACAAACATAAGTAAGGAAAAGAGCCCAAGAGAAGGCACAAGAAACAGATGCCCACTTATTCCCACACTCAGGAATCTTATAAACATGCTAAACTCGAAGCCATAATATAAACATAAAGGATTTGTAATGTCCAAAACATAGATAGGATAAACGATATATAACAAAATATCTACATAATTTTAAAATTAAGGTAAACTTAAATTTTAAAAAAGAAAAACAAAACAAACAAACCAAAAAGCCCTGACACACCGTGAAATAACAAACCTGCAGAGGTGACACTGAGTTTGTTATCTGATGAACAATTATTGCTACACATGCAGAATACCCTCAAGAGCAGTTTGTTTCCCCAATGAGCCCCTCTAGGAGGAAATCAAATTTTCATTTGCAATTGGCTGTCTTCAGAGAATTTCTGGATTAGAGACAGGACACGTGTCTTTTTTTTTTTTTCATGCCTCAGTCTCCATGAGTTTATATATGCATTGATTTTATTGATTTAGAAGACCTTGTTTTCTTAGTGTCCTCCGTTACCTTTTGCTCTGACACTCTTTCCACCTTTTCTCTCATGGGGTCCCCTGAGCCCTGAGGGGAGAGATTTGATGGAGATATCTTCTTTAAGGCTTAGTGTTCCAATCTCTCTTCTTCTCTGTGTAATATCTTACTGTAAGTCTCTGTATTCATTTCCTCTGGTTCAGGAGGAAGCTTCTCTGATGATGGCTGATCAAGGCACAGGTATATGAATATCATGGAATGTTTTTAGGAATACTTTGTTGCTATATTTTGTCACTGTTGTTGCTGTTGTTTGCTTGTTTTGTTGTAGGGTAGTATTTGGTTTTACTTTAAGTCCATGTGCTATTATTTTCTTGCTTTTGGTCAACCAAGCAGTGTAGGGAATGAGTTCTATCTTATGAGTAGGCCTTAAGCCAAATCATATATGGGTTGGTCACTCCCATAAGTTTTGTGCCACCATTGCACTATTATATCTTGTAGGAAAGACACCATTGTGTATCAAAGGTTTTGTGTGTGGCTTCTTTTTTTTTTATATGTTTTCCCATCGATAGCATGCAAAGTACTTTCCCATATTGAAGACTCTAAAAAGTAGGAGTGAAAGCTTTATGTAGGCACCAACTCAATCTCCATGTTCAGCTGATTATGTAGCATGGGGTCATACTATCAGCTTGTAGAGAGTAACCTATACCCTTGGCAATAGCCTATGGAACTCCTTTGGCAAAAATCTCAATTAGATACAACCTAACCCCTGTACTGGTAGAATTGTTTGGTGATAAGAGATGGCCAGTTGACATTATGTGTCCCCACATTATCTGGCCGTTTTGTTTAGATCACCTTCACAAATGCATATATTTCTAGAGGCTCCTCCTCCTACTCTATTGGGTTTCTATATGAGAAATCAAGTGCTCTTTAATTAAGGTATCTTTTCTTGTATTACTTCTGTCATTTCCCTAATCCCCCCCACTTATCTTCCCATTCCAGTCCTCTCACAAATAACTATAACTTATTTTCTATTTCCCTTTCCTATGAAGATTTGTTTGTCTACCAAGTACTGTACTTTATAGCTAACCATTTTGGTCCTACCAATTGTAGTTTCATTATCATTGACTTATCTAATATTCACATATAAATGAATATATATTATGTTTGTTTTACTGGGCATAAGTTACTTCCTTCATGATACTTTTTTCTAGTTACATCCATTTACCTGAAAATATCATGATTTCATTTTGTAACAGCTGAGTAATACTTTATTGTAAGTTATATAGTATACATCCAATCATTTGTTGAGGGACATTTAGGAAATTACCAACTTTTAGTTATTATAAAGAGAGTAGCAACAAACATGGTTGAGCAATTTTTTCTGGGTTAGAAAGAAAGATTTTTGAGTATATGTTCAAGAGTGGTATTGCTGGATTTTGAGGTAGATCAACTCCCATCTTCTTGAAGAACCACTACACTGATTTTCATGTTGAGTACTCAAATTTGTACCCTACCAGTAATAGATAAGTATTCCCTTTACACCCTGTCCAGAATTAGCTACCACTTGTTTTATTGATCTCAGCTATTCTGACTCTTTAAAATAAAATGCTAAATTAGGTTTTATTACATTTTCCTGATGACTATGGATGGTGAACATTTCTTTAACTGTTCCCACATATTGAGTTTCCTATTTTTTTTAACTTTTTTTAAAAATTTATTGATATATTTATTTACATTTCAAATGATTTCCCCTTTTCTGGACCCCCACTCCCCGAAAGTCCCATCAGTCCCCTTCCCTCCCCCTGTTTTCCCACCCAACCCTTCCCACTTCCCTGTTCTGATTTTGTTCTATACTGCTTCACTGAGTCTTTCCAGAACAAGGGGCCACTCCTCCATTCTTCTTGTACCTCATTTGATGTGTGTATTATGTTTTGGGTATTCCAGTTTTCTAGGTTAATATCCACTTATTAGTGAGTGCATACCATGATTCATCTTTTGAGTCTGGGTTACCTCACTTAGTATGATGTTCTCCAGCTCCATCCATTTGCCTAAGAATTTCAAGAATTCATTGTTTCTAATGGCTGAATAGTACTCCATTGTGTATATATACCACATTATTTGCATCCACTCTTCTGTTGAGGGATACCTGGGTTCTTTGCAACTTCTGGCAATTTTAAATAGGGCTGCTATGAACATACTGCAACATGTATCCTTATTACATGCTGGGGAGTCTTTTGGGTATATGCCCAGGAGTGGTATAACAGGATCTTCTGAAAGTGAGGTGTGCAGTTTATGGGGGAACCACCAGACTGATTTCCAGAGTGGTTGTACCAATTTGCAACCCCACCAGCAGTGGAGGAGTGTTCCTCTTTCTCCACATCCTCGCAAACACCTGCTGTCTCCTGAATTTTTAATCTTAGCCATTTTGACTGGTGTAAGGTGAAATCTCAGGGTTGTTTTGATTTGCATTTCCCTAATGACTAATGAAGTTGAGCATTTTTTAAGATGTTTCTCCACCATCCGAAATTCTTCAGGTGAGAATTCTTTGTTTAACTCTGTACCCCATTTTTTAAAAGGGTTGTTTGGTTTTCTGGAGTCTAACTTCTTGAGTTCTTTATATATATTGGATATTAGCCCTCTATTTGATATAGGATTAGTGAAGATCTTTTCCCAATTTTTTGGTTGCTGATTTGTCCTTTTGATGGTGTCCTTTGTCTTACAGAAACTTTGTAATTTTATGAGGTCCCATTTGTCAATTCTTGATCTTATTGCATATGCTCTTGGTGTTCTGTTCAGAAACTTTCTCCCTGTACCGATGTCCTCAAGGGTCTTCCCCAGTTTCTTTTCTATTAGCTTCAGAGTATCTGACTTTATTTGGAGGTCCTTGATCCATTTGGATTTGAGCTTAGTACAAGGAGACAAGGATGGATCAATTCCCATTCTTCTGCATGCTGACCTCCAGTTGAACCAGCACCATTTGTTGAAAAGGCTATCTTTTTCCCATTGGATGTTTTCAGCCCCTTTGTCGAGGATCAAGTGGCCATAGGTGTGTGGGTTCATTTCTGGATCTTCAATCCTGTTCCATTGTTCTGCCTGCCTGTCACTGTACCAATATCATGAAGTTTTTAACTCTATTGCTCTGTAGTATTGCTTGAGGTCAGGGATACTGATTCCCCCAGAATTTCTTTTGTTGCTGAGAATAGTTTTAGTTATCCTGGGTTTTTTTGTTATTCCAGATGAATTTGAGTATTGCTCTTTCTAACTCTGTGAAGAATTGAGTTGGGATTTTGATCGGTATTGCATTGAATCTGTATATTGGTTTTGGCAAAATGGCCATTTTAACTATATTGTTCCTGCCGATCCATGAGCATGGGAGGTTTTCCCATTTTTTGAGGTCTTCTTTCATTTCCTTCTTCAGGGTCTTGAAGTTCTTGTCATAAAGATCTTTCACATGTTTGGAAAGAGTCACCCCAAGATACTTTATACTGTTTGTGGCTATTGTGAAGGGGGTCATATCCCTAATTTCTTTCTCAGCCTGCTTATCCTTTGAGAATAGGAAGGCCACTGATTTGCTTGAGTTGATTTTATAACCTACCACTTTGCTGAAGTTTTTTATCAGCTGTAAGGAGTTCTCTAGTGGAGTTTTTGGGTCACTTAGGTAGACTATAATGTCATCTTCAAATAATGATAGTTTGACTTCTTCCTTTCCAATTTGTATCCCTTTGACCTCCTTATGTTGTCGAATTGCCCGAGCTAGTACCTCAAGTACAAAATTGAAAAGATAAGCAGAAAGGGGGGCAGCCCTGTCTAGTCCCTGATTTTAGTGGGATTGCTTCAAGTTTCTCTCCATTTAGTTTGATGTATATTGCTTTACCGAAGTTTAGGTATGGGCCTTGAATTCCTGTTCTTTCCAAGACTTTAAGCCTTGTCTGGTCCCTGATTTCAGTGGGATTGCTTCAAGTTTCTCTCCATTTAGTTTGATGCTGGCTACCGGTTTGCTGTATATTGCTTTTACTATGTTTAGGTATGGGCCTTGAGTTCCTGTTCTCTCTAAGACTTTAAGCATGAAAGGATGCTGAATTTTGTCAAATGCTTTTTCAGAATCCAATTAAATGACCATGTGGTTGTTTTCTTTGAGTTTGTTTATGTAGTGGATTGCATTGATGGATTTCCGTATATTGAACCAACCCTGCATCCCTGGGATAAAGCCTACTTGGTCATGGTGGATGATCGTTTTGATGTGTTCTTGGATTCAGTTGGCAAGAATTTTATTGAGAATTTTATTGAGTATTTTTGCATCGATGTTCATAAGGGAGATTGGTCTGAAGTTTTCTTTCTTTGTTGGATCTTTGTGTGGTTTTGGTATCAGCATAATTGTGGCTTCGTAGAAGGAATTGGATAGGGTTCCTTCTGTTTCTATTTTGTGGAATAGTTTGAAGAGTTTTGGTGTTAGGTCTTCTTTGAAGGTCTGATAGAATTCTGCACTGAAACCATCTGGTCCTGTGCTTTTTTTGGTTAGAAGACTTTCTATGACCCCTTCTATTTCTTTGGGGGTTATGGGACTGTTTAGATGATCTATTTGGTCTTGATTTAATTTTGGTATTTGGTATCTGTCTAGGAAATTGTGCATTTCCTCCACATTCTCCAGTTGTGTTGATTATAGGCTTTTGTAGTAGGATCTGATGATTTTTTGGATTTCCTCAGTTTCTGTTGTAATATCTCCCTTTTCATTTCTAATTTTGTTAATTTGGATACTTTCTCTGTGCCCTTTGGTCAGTCTGGCTAAAGGTTTATCTATCTTGTTGATTTTCTAAAAGAACCAGCTCCTGGACTCGTTGATTCTTTGTATGGTTCTCTTTGTTTCCACTTGATTGATTTTGGCCCTGAATTTGATGATTCCCTGTCTTCTACTCCTCCTGGTGAAATAGCTTTTTTTTGTTCCAGGGCTTTCAGGTGTATCATTAAGCTGCTAGTATATGCTCTCTCCATTTTCTTTTTTGGAGGCACTCAGGGCTATGAGTTTTCCTCTTAGCACTGCTTTCATTGTGTCCCAAAGATTTGGGTATGTTGTGCCTTCATTTTCATTAAATTCTAAAAAGTCTCTGATTTCTTTCTTTATTTCTTCTTTGGCCAAGGTGTCATTGAGTAGAGTATTGTTCAGCCTTCATGTGTATGTGGGCTTTCTGTTGTTTTTGTTGCTATTGAAAACTACTCTTACACCATAGTGGTCTGATAGGAGGCATGGGATTAGTTTGATCTTCTTGTATTTGTTGAGGTCTGTCTTGTGACCAATTATATGGTCGATTTTGGAGAAGGTACCATGAGGTGCTGAGAAAAAGGTATATTTTTTTGCTTTAGGGTGAAATGTTCTATAAATATCAGTCAAATCCAATTGGTCCAAAGCTTCAATTAGTTTTACTGTGTCCCTGTTTAGTTTCTGTTTTCCTGATCGGTCCATTGAGGAGAATGGAGTGTTGAAGTCCCCCACAATTATTGTGTTAGGTGCAATGTGTGCTTTGAGCGCTAGTAAAGTTTCTTTTATGAATAAGGGTGCCCTTGTATTTGGAGCATAGATGTTCAGAATTGAAAGTTCTTCTTGGTGGATTATTCCTTTGAACAGCAAGAAGTTTCCCTGAGTCTCTTTTGATGACTTTAGGTTGAAAGTCAATTTTATCTGATATTAGAATGGCTACTCTGCCTCATTTCCCGAGACCATTGGCTTGTAAAATTGTCTTCCAGCCTTTTACTCTAAGGTAGTTTTTGTCTTTGACATTTAGGTGTGTTTCCCGTATGCAGCAAAATGTAGGGTCCTGTTTCCTTATCCAGTCTGTTAGTCTATGTCTTTTTATTGGGGAATTGAGTCCATTGATGTTAAGAGATATTAAGGAATAGAGATTATTACTTCCTGTCATTTTTGATGTTATTTTTATATTTGAGTGATTATCTTCTTTTGGGTTTGATGAAGGAAGGTTACTATCTTACTTTTTCCAGGGTGTAGTTTCCCTCCTTATATTGGAGTTTTCCTCCTATTATTCTTTGTAGAGCTGGGTTTGTGGAAAGATATTATGTAAATTTGGTTTTGTCATGGAATATCTTGGCTTCTCCATCTATTGTGATTGAGAGTTTTGCTGGGTATAGTAGTCTTGGCTGACATTTGTGTTCTCTTAGAGTCTACATGAGATCTGCCCAGGATCTTCTAGCTTTCTTGGTCTCTGGTGAGAAGTCTGGTGTGATTCTGATAGGTCTTCCTTTATATGTTACTTGGCCTTTTTCTCTTACTGCCTTTAATATTCTTTCTTTGTTTAGTGCATTTGGGGTTTTAATTATTATGTGGCGAGAGGTATTTCTGCTCAGATCCAGTCTGTTTGGAGTTCTGTAGGATTCTTGAATGTTCATAGGTATCTCTCTCTTTAAGTTGGGAAAGTTTTCTTCCATAATTTTGTTAAAGATATTTGCTGGCCCTTTCAGTTGTAAATCTTCATACTCATCTATACCTATAATCGTTAGGTTTGGTCTTCTGATTGTATCCTGGATTTCCTGGTTGTTCTTGGATACAAGCTTTTTGCATTTTGCATTTTCTTTGACTGTTGAGTCAATGGTTTCTATGGTATCTTCGGCATCTGAAATTCTTTCTTCCATCTCTTGTATTCTGTTGTTTATATTTGCATCTATGGCCCCTGATTTCTTCTCAAGGTTTTCTATATCCAAAGTTGTCTCCCTTTGTGATTTCGTAGTTGTTTCTACTTCTGTTTTTAGATCCAGGATGGTTTTGCTCAGTTCCATCATTTGTTTGTTTGTGTTTTCCTGTAATTCTCTAAGAGATTTTTGTGTTTCCTCTTAATGACTTCTGCCTCTTGACTCAAGTTCTCTTGCATTTCTTTAATTTTTTTTTTTTTTTTGCGTTTCTTCTTTATTTGCTTCTATGTCTTGAGCCTTATTCTCCTGCATTTTTTTTAAGTGATTGTTCTGTTTCCATTATACGGGTTTCTAGCTTATTCATGTTCCCCTGTATTTAAGAGATTCATTTATGCCCTTTTGGTGTTCTTCTAGCAGCATCGTGATCAGTGATTTTAAATCCAAATCTTGTTTCTCTGGTGTGCTGGCATAACCAGGACTTGCTGATGTTGGAGAGTTTGGTTCAGATGCTGTCATATTGCCTAGATTTCTGTTAGTAGCGTTCCTGTGTTTGCCCTTTGCCATCTTGTTCTCTGGAGTTAGTTGGTGTTGTCCCTCACTGGTGTTTGGGCCTCCTGAGGGTCTCTGGGGCTATTACTGCAACACTATATGGCTGGGTTTCCCCTGTAGCTGATTGCTGATGTGCTGTCTTCCTCTTGGGTGCCCTTGCAGCTCTAGTGTGCTTTGCCCCAGATTGTGTCTGTGAACCATATGGAGCCCATTTGCATCTTCAGGGAGTGCTGATGGTGTATGCTGCCGGGACCTTTTCCGCGTGCTGATCACACTGCTGGGCAGCCAATCTCCCAACCGGGATGGTGCACACAAGGCTAGCCTGGCTGCTCAGGCCCTGGGTCCAGGTAAAAGCCTGGGAGGCCAAGGTCTGAGCAAAGTTCCCCTCGGGCTATGACTGTTAATTGGGTCTGTCAGGTGGCCAGGATGGCGGGCGTGTGTGCTCGTGCTCCCTGAAAGTGCCGGGAGAGTCTGCTGGGCTGGGCTAACAACCTCCTGGGCGGGTTTACACACAGATGGCCCACCAAGCCGCCCAGTTCTTGGGGTCAGTCCAGAGCCTGTTGGGGCCTAGACCCCTGCTTTGTTAGCCTCAGGCTATGCCTGTTACCGGCTTTGCCTGCTAGAGCTCTCTGGCGTCCTGTAGGCAAAATGGCGGCGCGCGTGCCAGCCCGGGCAAAAAAACCTCCTGGCTGGGTTGGCACCCCGATGGTCTCCCGAACAGCCCAGGGCCTGGGTGCAGGCCAACGCCCGTCGGGCTTAGACCCCCGCGATGTTGGCTTCGGGTTATGTTTGTGTACCTTAGTCTGTCCGATCTCTCTGAAGTCTGAAACCAAGATGGAGGTGAGTCTCTTGTGACTGGCAGGAGGCAGAGTTCTGAAGTGGCTTCTGTGCGGTGAAAGGCACAGTAAATCTGCAGGTGCTTGCAGCCCGGCTGGCCAGTGAAGGTCAGTGTTCGTGGGCGCAGGGCCTAACTGGACCCTGTGTTGCCTTGGTTCCACTGCTGATGGCCCTTCGGCTGGACCAGCCACGGCTACACTGCCGCCACCGCTGCTGCCGCCACTGTGGCTTCTCGAGTTTCCTATTTTGAGAATTCTGTTTAAATATGTTTCCCATTCTCAATGTGTTTGCCTACAGTGTCTTGACTTCTGCTTTTTCATACACAAAATAGGAATATGAGTTGGCTTTGACTACAAAAATGACATAAACACTGACAAACTCACAAACTAAGGTAATGTGAATCACCTTGCCAAACATAAAAGTAAATGAATTAGACTATGCTTAACAATAAAAAATGCAGGCACATTAACAATAATGATCAAAATTACCTTCAATATACGTGTGCTAAGTGTATATGAGGCATAAATAATTATAGTTAGACTTTGGTCTTATCCAACCCCATCTCACAAAAATTGAAAATCTCAAACTCTTCTAAGTATATACTACATGAACACTCACTCTATAGTCTTCATTCTTGTACTAATGTTTCTGTATTTCCTGTTCTATTTCTGTTATGTACTTTAAAAGTGTGGGTTGAACAATTGCAATCCCCAGATCAGATCTAGTCCAAGCTATGGATTCATTTTATATTGTTGAATTATATTAAAATATAACATTCAAGGACAAACACACATGTGATATCCTAAAACTTAAATAACATATACCATGAAATCCTTCATAGACTATTTATGTGCATTGCTCTCTATTTTTGAGGCATTAAATATTGTTTGAGATAGTAATTCTCTGCACATCTTTCACTCTGATGAAGAGAATCATCCATTTAGATGATTGAGTAAGCTGGAATTCTAACATAGTGTTGAAAATTCCAAGCAGCATTGTATAAGAAATAGATAATCATTACATTCAGTCAAGGAATCCAGGAACCTCACTGATGAAGACTGCATTTTAGTAGCATAGTAGATCATTCTAGTCTATGATGGTAACTAAACACATAAGATGAGTGCTAGATACTCAGGGTTAAACAAGAAGACAAATTTTATAACATCTGTAATAGAAAATGAATTTGTTTTAGCTTTTTTTTAAACTCTTAATTATTAGCTTTTTCCCAATAAGAATCCCTCTAAGTGATATTCATTTCAATTTTTAAAATGAGTTGACTTGAACTATCCCTCAGGTAACCACTAAAGATGGCCACAACTTTTTGATCTCCATAAAGAAAACTGATGGACTGTACAGCCCTCATACATGCAGTCTCAAGCACCCATCCCATGGAAGAAGCAAGCGTATAGACCTAAAAATAAAGCAGGCATGTGAATTCTTTAATATTTTAATATTATCGAAGTGTATCAGAAAATTGATGTATAAACACACAAGATTCAGCATAATATATGCTCACTTTCAGCTAATATTTTTCATGAAAGCCCAAGTAGCAGGATATTTTCATGTACCATATAAGAAATATAGGATCTTTTTCAAATAAAAAGTATCTTATCTTTGCAAATTAAGGATATATTATCTTTGTACTAATTACAAACCCAGCATGTTATTCACTTCATATGTGGGTTAGTGCTGGGATAAGACCAAGCTTTGCTAATGTCAGTGGCCCTCAAGGCTAATTCTTGTCTGCCCAGTAAGTTATAACATGGAAATTTGGAAATTATTATGTCAGTTAATTTAAGTTTTTCCTTTATTTTATTGGTATGTTAGTCTATAAAACCATTGTCTCAGACTTTTTTAAATGAGCATCCATTGGCTTTTCTGATACTTCCTTATGCAATAGGAAGGTTTTTATACCAAGAGTGAATTTAGTGATCTTAAAAGTTCCTCTCATGAGGTGATCTTGCTTAGATTTGGTTTTGTTTCTTCATTTATTAAGAACCTGCCTTCTATTCCAGCAATTATAAAAGAAAATAGATCAACAAAGACAAGACCCAGGTTCAGCAAAGCTTTAAGCTATGATGATGTATTCTGTTGTCTGTTCACTTAATGAGACTTTAGCTGCAAGGGATGCAGAGAGATGGAAGGGTTAATTTTCTCATTATGCCTGGTCCTGTCCAGTAGTTTGTAGAGATCACTTCCTCTACACGAGTCCTAGTGATCTCATGCTGACTGAACTGTGGCTACATCAAGAGATCAGTCCTTCCCCATATTTGGCTTCTCATGCTTCTCTTCAGCCTAGTCACATCCAGGACCATGGAAGGAATGCTTACTCCATCAGTAATTTCTTTTTCACTATAAATTTTTGATTTGAAACTCCCCCAAAAACATTATTTTTAAAAAAACCAAAATCCTGCCTGTCCAGGCACAAATGTTTCCTCCTGGTTAGAAAAGATCATAAACAAGTAAGTCAACGAGAAAAATATGAAGATTAATGTTTTAATCCATAAACTAAATAGATTTCCATGAAAACAACTAATTTTATCTAGAATCTCAATCAGAATGAGGGGCCATAATATTACAAAATTAATTTTTGTTAATTTTCTACTGCCAATAATTTGAGAAGCATATGAAATATTGGTTTAATAGAAATAGAACAATTTGAGCTTTACAATCAGTAAATTTATATAATTAAAATAAGATTAGAATATCACTGGTGAATATTATTATTAAGTTTACTCAGTAAGTATATTTGCAGAAAGTATGACAATGAATACAAAATTTTAAATTACTTAGTATAGACTGAAAAAGTAGCTCATAGAACTGTTGTTCTTTTACAGGACTTGGGTTTGTTTCCAAGCATGCACATGCTATCTCACAGCAATCTCTAGCTCCTGCCCAGAGGATCTGGCACCTTCTTCTGAATGGAAGGCATCAGCCACACATGTAGGACATATAACTATGTATGTTTAACAGTAATAAATATAAAATATAAATCTAGAAAATAAACAAGAAGTATGAAAATTAGCCTATGAATTCTACACATCAGTAAATTAAATTTTTTGAAGTTTATTTAAAAATAAGTCTGTACTATGAAGAATGAATAAGCTGAAAACCTGGAATTTATCACAAAAATCTTATGATAAAATAGTCGACGTTTTCCACCTTTGTACCAGCATTTAAAACCCAATAAGCACAGCTTAAACAATACTTTCCAGGAGTTTTCAAAACAAGGTCTAGGAGACTTTTCTAGAAGCAATTTAACAAATGTTTAAATAAGCAACTATGTTTGAAACTTCCCTTCAAGGTCATTTTAAAAATAATTTAAAAGATAAAGCTCCTGTAATGTGAGACTGCTTGGCAGAGTCTTGCTACTGGCATGGTTTAGGATAAAAAAGATGCAGCTAAGCTGAATACGGGGTGCCCATATCAAGTCCTGGGAGTGGTATCTGGCATTGTGGACATTACTCATTCTGAATGACTCTGCAGCTGCTGCAGCATTTACCAAGAACTCTCACCTCAGACCATATGCCTCTTGATTTCCTGTGTGCTCAATGGGGTGAAGAAAATGGAAAGTTTTACTTTTAAAATGTCTGGTGATTTGAATGACTTTTTTTTTTTTTTTTTTTTTTTTTTTTTTTTGGCAATACTAAGTGACTGAAAAGGCACTGCATATTTGACTACTAGTTCTTTCAGAAAACAGCATTCTGGATATCCAGGAAGGTAGACTGTATTAAATCATTGATGTCAATAACTGTTTTTCTCACTGGATAGGACAATTAAAACTTTTAACAAAAGGTCAGCCATTGGAAATGATAAATTAAATCTTTTTGTGCCATATGATAAATAGTATTTGAGAAAATTAACTTAGATAGCATATACTTTACCAATGCTATGTAATCTCAATCAATAACTGCAAGATCAGACTCAAAGTTGTTATTGCATTTGACAAGATCATTGAAATTAAAATGAATGTTGATTGTTGAGATGGGATAAAGCCTGTGCTAATGAAGAGATGTCTGAATATTTTAATTCAATTAAAAGTAATGGTGTTTACAATGCCTTTGCTAAAGACAAAAATAAAATCATCTTTCATCCTTTAACGCAGAGGTATATAATGAGTAGACCAACAAGGGAAGAAAAGAATACTCAGGGTACAAGAGATGTTTTAGCCTTCAATATGACTCAAGTATAAGGATAATTCAAATATTTGAGACAGAGAACATATACTGTTTTGTACTGTTTGGGATTTTCATCCATTTTTGTTTAGTGATTATTATGAAAACCATCCTTTGTCAGTAAAAGGAGAGCATTACATTCCGTGTCTTTCCCTTATCCATACCTGTATGGTGGTGGGGTCTTTGCTGAAGATCAAGCTTCATCTTCACAGCTTCACAGGTACCCATTACAGGAGCCCCATACAAGATATCAAGATTGTTCCACATCACCTAATCTCAGTAGGCAATGACACCGGGACTCTTGCATTTGGCATGCCTATAAAACCAATAGAGTATTTGAACAATTGGCTTCCTTCTGCTAGTGTTGTTTTGAGAGATTGGAGAATATTTCAGAGATCATTCTATATCTAAGCTACAATTACCACAGACTTGATACCTGTGCATGCACTGCTGGCTATTCCTCCATATTTAGAGAAGGCAGTGGAGTCTTTCATGGAGAATTTTACCATCACATTCAGAGATCCTTGAAATTAGGAGTATTTTTGACTTTCTCCTAAGAAACTAAACACTTGAACAAAGGTGAGAAAATCATATATTTCTACACCTGGATTTTGTATATTAATCAAACTGTAAAATATTGGAAACAATAAGCTCACTCATGCAAAACTGAGCACATGAGCACAATGGCCCAATGGTTTTAAGTTTGTTCTCCAGTTAGACATTCCCTCTTTCTATTGAGACCTGGGAGCAGTCTTACAACCTAACCGAAAATCTATTTGGGCTTGTTGTCTATGTGAGAAAAAATAGTTGTTACCAATACCAGTTACTTTAGAAATATTGTAGAGAGTTAGTGTCTTGTATTGCTCTCTAGATGCATCTTTTAGTAGCCTACAGTGTTTTAAGGGGGAGTAGTGTAAGGGTAATTGTAAATAATTGGCAGTACTTTAATCTCCTTGTCTCAATGAGGAATGTTTCCCACTGAGAATTTAGGAAAAAATGCAGAAGGTCTGTGTTCACATGTTATTCTTGCATTTCAGAATTGCCTGGCCATGTATAACTGCAGTCTTCAAAGTGTGCTGGCATAGTCATCAATTTATGAGGAACCTAACTTTATTCTGTTTGCAGATGTACCCTTTATCTGTGTGGGGCCACTTGTTCCTTAATCATGCATGTTATGTCAGCAGTTCTCTAAATGTAGTCCCTGTGGTAACATTATTTGGTGTGATAGTTTTCTATTATTGCTACGAGTAAAACCTAAAAGAAGGGAAAATTTGGCTCATGGATTCAAATGGTTGTCTGTCCAGCACAGAGGGGAAGACTTGGCTGATCAGCTCAGTTTATAGAGGTTATTCATAGAAGTTAGAGCAGTAAGCAGAGAGAGAGAGAGGCAGAAAAGAGGGGCAGGTATAACCTTTAAACACCAACACCTAGTGACCTACCCTTTCAGTCTTTACCTTCTAAATGTTCCCCAATCTCTAAAAATAATGACACCAGGTAGTGACCTGTAGTGAAAGAATGAACCTACTGGAGAACATTCAGATTGGAAGCATATAGCTTGGGGAAGCTGTTTATGAAGCACCTTCTGGGATCCCACTCTCTGAAACTCTGGGGATAGAACAACTGTCTGTAGCTTTCTAGTGCACCCTGGAATGTCTGATGCTTGGTTAGGTTTATTGCCTTTAAGCTAAATAAGGACATTGACGGGAAAGAGCTGCCAGGCCTCACTGAGTGTCTTGCTGAGGAAAAAGGGATCCTTGAGGCATCTTCTGAGGGTCTTGTCCTAATTGGTCTAGAGATTCCCTTCTCTTTCTGTTGCAGGCTATTCTTTATCAGTCATCTGAAAAGGTAGAGAAACGCTCTCTAAGGATCCAGGAGGTCTAATAATGGAGGATTGGTCATTTATGTGAAACCTGAAACCTCATTTCTAATTATTTAATTTTTGTATTTGCTTCAGAGGCACAATATCTCCTCATTTATAGGGAACCTACAAACGTATTTTCTAGTGCTTTAGTGCCCTGCTTTCCCAAGTATGTCTTTAACATTGTAAGAAATTCAGAGCTAATGCATATAGCACTATAGTAATTTTTAAAATGAGACCTATCTTCTAATAGAAAGGCCTGCCCCAATAAATGAAAAGTGAGGAAATAGAATTTATAATCTAACACATAATTCCAAAAACATAATTTATTCATTCTATCCACCAGCCCATGTGGTGAAGTCTTAACAGCTACACTGAAGAAACTGTATTCCCAGCTCCTACAGAATTTCCTCTTTTCTACTTAGAAAAGATCTGTATAGGAAAAATATGACCTTTAGTAGCACTTCCCAGTAAACCAAATAAGTGAAAGCAATACTTCCTATGTCCTCTTAATCTGAAAATCTAATTATAATTTTTAAAACTCCTTGTTATATGAACTTTTTTATTTCAAATATTTTTAACAATTTAAAATTATTGTTAACAAGTCTGGGATGAATTCCAAGTAACTTCAAAACTGCTATCAAAATACACTTTGGCTGCAGGTTAGAAAAACCAAATACATAATCCTCAGTCTTTTATGATGTTATTAGTATGAGTTATGGAATTCTAATTGCCAAGGAGCTTGTCCACCATTCCTCTTCAAAATCAGGATGGAAAAGAAAACCAAGTATTCCCTTTAGGAAGGCTGGAAGCTTTTCAGAAATAACACGTTTCTCAAACTTCATGATTTCTTCCAGAGCCTTGGCACTTTTGCAAATCTTCTGATCAAAAGGTAAGCATGACCTCAGAAATATAAGTCTGTCTCTCTGTGTGTGTGTGTCCAATATATTTGGCTTTTTCTAGCGATACCTATGCATATTAAAATGGTGACATTTTAAGAAGGCAGTAATATGCCAACTCCTCCAATATCTGAGGTGTGCTTGTTTCATAATGACAATGAATAACTGGGATTATGTCACATGTTGGCTTCTGTGTACATGTACCTGTTTTCTTCTCTATGTGTGCCGGTAGCTGCAAAAGTGTCATTTTGTATGTGTATATACTCATTTTCCCCCAGTTTTGATTTCAGCCATACAAATATACAAAAGGACATAAAATTGTTTCAGATATCAATAATTAACCCTTTGAGGGTTTCAAGATAGAATTTTTCTTTTTCTTTTTTATTATTTATTTATTTATTTACACTCCAGATTTTATTACCCCTGCCTCACCACCATCCACAACATTCCAACTGTTTTGCATCCCATATCTCCTCTCCACTCCCTGTCTCCACAATGATGTCCCTTTCCCCCTAACCCTCAACCCACCTGACTCACAGGGGCCTCCAGTCTCTTGAGGGTTTGGTGCATCATCTGTGATTGAACACCTGGATGGAAATTAGAGGAGACCAAATGAAGGCCCAGCAATAGGTCCAAAGTGAGATCCAGCTCAAGGGGAGGTCCCAAGACCTGACACTCTGAAGCTACGGAGTGCTCACAAAAAGGGACCTAGCATGACCACACTCCAGAAGACCCAACAAGCAGCTGAAAGAGGTTGATGCAGATATTTGCACCCAACCAATGGAAAGAAGCTGCTGACCCTTGCAGTTGAATTAAGGAAAGGCTGAAAGAAGCTGAAGAGCAGGGCCACTCTGTAGGAAGACCAGAAGTCTCAATTAATCTGGACCCCAGGGATCTCTCAAATCCCCAGAGACCACCAAACAGGAAGCATCCATCAGCTGAAATGAGGTTCTCAACACATATGCAGCAGAGGACTTCCAGGTCTGTGTTTTTCTTTCTTTCTTTCTTTCTTTCTTTCTTTCTTTCTTTCTTTCTTTCTTTCTTTCTTTCTTTCTTTCTTTCTTTCTTTCTTTCTTTCTTTCTTTCTTTCTTTATCTCTTTCTTTCTTTTTTTGATTAATCATTCCATTAATTTACATTTCAAATGATATCCCACTTCCCAGTTACCTCTCCACAAGCCCCCATTCCATAACCTTCTTCTCCTCCCTCTCCTTTGCCTCTATGAGGATACTCAGGAAACCATCTATCCTCTCCTGCCACACCCTTCCAGCATTTCCCTACACTGGAGCATCAAGCCTCTATAGGACCAAGTGCCTCCCCTCTCATTTATGTCAGACAAGGCTAATCTCTTCTACCTATGTATCTGCAACCATGGATCCCTTTGTGCATACTCCTTGCTTGATGGTTTAATCCCTGGTAGCACTGGGTAGTCCGGCCAGATGATGTTGTTCTTCCTATAGGGTTGCAATCCCCTCAACTCTTCTAGTCCTACCACCAGAACCCTTAACAGGGTCCTGGAGCTCAGTCTGTTGGTTGGCTCCAAGCATTCACATCTGTATTGGTCAGTTTCTGGCTGAGCCTCCCAAGGAGCAGTCTTACCAGGTTCCTGTCAGCAAGTGCTTCTTGGCAACTGCAACAATATTGGGTTTGGAATTTGCAACATGATGGATCACCAAGTGGGGCAGTCTGTAGATGGTTCTTCCTTCAGTCTCTTCTCCAGTTTTTGTCCCTGTTCTTCCTTTGGACAGGAACATTTCTGAGTTAAAAACTTTCTTTAAGGAACTGGTCCCTGCTGGGTTAACCACGCTCGAGTAGATGGCCACATACCAAAGATTCATTGTGAGTTGGAATTGGGTGTTATAGGTTTAAAAAAAAATCAGTGAGGACAGAAAGTTTGGGTATCTCTGGGGAGAGAAAAAGGAGGATGGTATAAATCAAAAAGTAAGATAAAATATTCTCAAAGAATTAACAAAAATCTATAAATAAAGAAAATAAATATTTCATGTTAACAAAACCTTTATTTACTTATTTAAAATACGTTTTAATCTTAAAACATTAAAAATTACCAGAATGATG
Source organism: Apodemus sylvaticus (assembly GCF_947179515.1). Lineage (NCBI taxonomy): Eukaryota > Metazoa > Chordata > Mammalia > Rodentia > Muridae > Apodemus > Apodemus sylvaticus. The sequence goes on from NC_067474.1 coordinate 83,228,583, forward strand.
TTTTTATCTTTTCACTTTTCTAAACATAAGTTTTCCTGATTTTTTAATAATTCATATGATGTGATTTTTTGCTCTCTTTATCTTAGTAGTTGATTGATGCAGATGCTTTCAAGTCCACGTTCCTAAAATCAACACATGATGCTTTCATCTTTATCTGTCTGCAATGTTCGGGGTCAGCCCTGAACAAGCGTTGTTCTGCTGACTCATAGTTCAGCCCAGATAGCTAATTTTATCTATAAAATGATAAAAGCACATCCATCTCCATATTGTATAAGATAAACACAGTGGGGTTTTTGAGGGGTGCATAAAATAGGGATGACTTACAATCTTTGTGTCTACCTAAAGTCAAAATATAAATAACATAAACTCAAAGAAAAATAAATAAATATAAAAAGAGAAGAGAACAATTTGAGACAAAATATCACAGCAAATCCCATTAATTAAAATAATTTATAATCAGAATCTACTTGGAATTTTGAAGTAGATTCACAAAGGCTAAATAATTTAAGAAAAAAAAACCCACTGGACATTTCCTGAACAAAATAAAAATGAAATGAAAATATGAATATAACCCCAGGCAGGTTGCAGAAGTTCAAGCATGAGCACCAACAATGTGTTAGTAGAAAGGAACAGTGTCTTCCTCTGTGCCTCCACACAGGTGGGCAGCTCCTGTGCTAACCCCAAGCTTCTGCCTGTTGAGAACAAATAGCCCTTCAGCTGCAGTGCTACTTAATTGGTTTGTTTTGGGTGTTGAAGTAGATTTCCTCCAGTGAGTAGGTGGCTCAGAGAAAATCCCCAAAGAAAACAACCTTTAAAAAGGCTTTTGGTACTTAGAGGTTTTGAAAAAATGATGAGAAGCATTTTTCCTAAACTAAATATTATCCTTAGAACAAATCATGGTATTGACTCTAACAGCAGTAACAACAACATTGATACCACAAATTCTACACAGCAACCACTGGATAACTTCTGAGAAATTATTTTCTAGGGAAATTAAAATATAAATCTTTATCCTTATTTATAGTGCTGTTTTCTTTTGACTAAAAGTATGTGATGCGTGTGGCTTGAATATGTGTTCATGTCTCAAGTGTTCTACCACACACATTTCCACCAACTGTGAAGGCAAACATATTTTGACTAACGTTACTGCTTATGAAATTTTCCCTATGACTTGAAGTCCTTACTCTGTGTTTTTATTGAAAGCCTCACAATTATAAATGGGCAATTGTTGAACCAACCACATGCCATTTCTTTTCAAGTTAACATCATATGGGGGATAAAGCAAAATAAAATTATACCCTTCAAGATACTATGAATTTTCCATTTTCTATTTGAAATTAGTACTCAGAAAGAAAGAAATCCTTGAGTGTATGAATAAGAAAGAATGCTTCTTAGTTGCCAATGCCTCCCTTTTACATCTCTCCAATGAGAGTGTTTCAAGTCATCTAAAGTTGTTTTATATAGAAAAACAACTTAGGAAAACTGTCTGCCCTTGAGAAATTATGTGCTCATTTAGATAGGTAGAGATTCATGAAACCGAGTAAAATTGTCCCAGCCTTGGCTACTAGGATTATATGTAGAATTTGGCTATGATGCCTAGTTAGAGTAAGAAACTGTTCTCAGTAATCATTTGTATATATGGTGTTTAGTACCATATTATGAGAAGTTGATATGTTTTATGAAAGCGACCTAATCTCACAGCTGGCCAAGATATGTCAGCATATCTCTCACAGTTCATAGATTGCAATAAAGTATTCTGTATACACGAAGAACTTAAGAATGCTTTAGAGCCTTTGCGCCTCTGATACATAAGCCAAATGGTGTGGTATATCATGATGTATGTCTAGGACAGGCTCCAACTGCCTTGGAACAATACAGTTTAATGAATCATCCCACAAAACAATAGAAAGACTATTTTACGAAAGCAAGATCCAGGTGGAGCGGCCGCATGACACAACCTGGAGTTCCAGTTCTGACTGAAAATTATTGATTTGATGTCCCTAAAAGTCTTAAAAGTCTCACATATTTTATGAGTAAATTATTTGTCCTTGTTATGCCATTGACTAAAATCGATCTGAGTTTTGCAGTGCCAATGAAACTGTACAGCTGAATCATCTTTGAAAATTGCAAAGCTTTCTAATCCTTTGTCTATTGCCATGTCCACATAAGTAGTACAATGATGCATTGTCAAACTATTACTTATTTTCCTAATAATCTATCTTCATTAGCTATTCTTTTTTTCTTCTTTTTTTATTCGATATATTTTTATTTACATTTCAAATGATTTCCTCTTTTCTGCCCCCCCACTCCCCGAAAGTCACATAAGCCCCCTACCCACCCCCTGTTCTCCCACCCACCCTTTCCCACTTCCCTGTTCTGGTTTTGTCTTATACTGCTACACTGAGTCTTTCCAGAACCAGAGGCCACTCCTCCATTCTTCTTGTACCTCATTTGATCTGTGGACTATGTTTTGGGTATTCCAGTTTTCCAGGCTAATATTCACTTATTAGTGAGTGCATACCATGATTGATCTTTTGAGACTGGGTTACCTCACTTAGTATGATGTTCTCCAGCTCCATCCATTTGCCTAAGAATTTCATGAATTCATTGTTTCTAATGGCTAAATAGTACTCCATTGTGTATATATACCACATTTTTTGCATCCATTCTTCTGTTGAGGGATACCTGGGTTCTTTCCAGCTTCTGGCTATTATAGATAGGGCTGCTATGAACATAGTGGAGCATATATCCTTATTACATGCTGGGGAATCCTCTGGGTATATGCCCAGGAGTGGTATAGCAGTGGTATAAGAAAGAATGCTTCTTAGTTGCCAATGCCTCCCTTTTACATCTCTCCAATGAGAGTGTTTCAAGTCATCTAAAGTTGTTTTATATAGAAAAACAACTTAGGAAAACTGTCTGCCCTTGAGAAATTATGTGCTCATTTAGATAGGTAGAGATTCATGAAACCGAGTAAAATTGTCCCAGCCTTGGCTACTAGGATTATATGTAGAATTTGGCTATGATGCCTAGTTAGAGTAAGAAACTGTTCTCAGTAATCATTTGTATATATGGTGTTTAGTACCATATTATGAGAAGTTGATATGTTTTATGAAAGCGACCTAATCTCACAGCTGGCCAAGATATGTCAGCATATCTCTCACAGTTCATAGATTGCAATAAAGTATTCTGTATACACGAAGAACTTAAGAATGCTTTAGAGCCTTTGCGCCTCTGATACATAAGCCAAATGGTGTGGTATATCATGATGTATGTCTAGGACAGGCTCCAACTGGAAGTGACGTGCCCATTTTTCTGAGAAACCGCCAGACTGCTTTCCAGAGTGGTTGTACCAATTTGCAAGCCCACCAGCAGTGGAGGAGTGTTGCTCTTTCTCCACATCCTTGCCAACACCTGCTGTCTCCTGATTTTTTAATCTTAGCCATTCTGACTGGTGTAAGGTGAAATCTCAGTGTTGTTTTGATTTGCATTTCCCTGATGACTAATGAAGTTGAGCATTTTTTAAGATGTTTCTCCACTATCTGAAGTTCTTCAGGTGAGAATTCTTTGTTTAACTCTGTACCCCAGTTTTTAATAGGCTTATTTGGTTTTCTGGCATCTAACTTCTTGAGTTCTTTGTATATATTGGATATTAGCCCTCTATCTGATGTAGGGTTGGTGAAGATGTTTTCCCAATTTGTTGGTTGCCGATTTGTCCTTTTGATGGTGTCTTTGCTTTACAGAAACTTTGTAATTTTATAAGGTCCCATTTGTCAATTTTTGATCTTGGAGTATAAGTTATTGGTGTTCTGTTCAGGAACTTTCCACCTGTACCGATGTCCTCAAGGGTCTTCCCCAGTTTCTTTTCTATTAGCTTCAGAATGTCTGGCTTTATGTGGAGGTCCTTGATCCATTTGGAGTTGAGCTTAGTACAAGGAGACAAGGATGGATCAATTCCCATTCTTCTGCATGCTGACTTCCAGTTGAACCAGCACCATTTGTTGAAAAGGCTATCTTTTTTCCATTGGATGTTTTCAGCCCCTTTGTCAAGGATCAAGGGGCCATAGGTGTGTGGGTTCATTTCTGGATCATCAATCCTGTTCCCCTCCTGCATCCATCAGGAGACATGTCTTTAATTTTAAAGTCAAGAATATTCTCCCTTCTCTCCTAGCACCATCTCTCACTACTTAGAAATTAGCATTATGTCAACATTATTAGGCATATCCTATGTATGGTTTATTTCACTTGTTGCACTTAAACTCCTACATATCTGTGATAAAGGCTCCATGGAATTTTTTGAAGAGTGTTTTCTAGCTAGAATATTTACTAACATATTTTAAAAGTATCATGATATAGACATTTTATATCATTACTGAGGTGGTTTAAATAATCATTTTCCATATCGTCAAATTTTGTTAAGTATTTTTGATATGTTTATCAGCATGATGAACTATAAAAAGAATTAGAATCATTTAAATTATAAACTCAGGAGTGGCAACTAACCCTTGAAATACTATTTGGGTTATTCTGTAAATTTTGCTTCTGCCCTTATATGGATGATACAAAATGGTGATGTGGTCATGTTCTTCAAGAAAAAAAATGGTTAAATTTTGGAGAAATTGATATATATGATTTTACATTAGTCTATTCTTGAAATAGGTAGAACTTAGCAAATAGAAGCAACTTCCTGTTCTGTTGCCCAGCAACTAATCAATACATCAGTTGTGGAATGTCAGCCATTAATTTTGGTGAAAAACTAAATGGATTATATAAATTATTGGTAAAGATGAGAGAATGCATATATAGCAACTTGCTTTGGAACAAATGCAAATGACAGTAGTGAAGAGAAGGGATTTTCCCTCCTGAAATGAGCTAGAAAAACATCTCAGAACTCTCAGAATTTATTCTTAACTAAACAGTAGTTTAACACCATAGCCTTTAATGTATCAAATTGAGAGTATGAAGCTGGATAAATGAATACAAATGCAAAGATTGTATTCAGTTTAACTCTGAAATGTGATAAAACTATATTATAAATTCTTTCAGTGCTTATAGCACTGAAATGCTGTTATCCTAATTCTTTAATGAGTGGACTTTACAAGCAGAGAGTTGCTAGAGGATTTTAGTGTGTGTGTGTGTGTGTGTGTGTGTGTGTGTATGTGTGTGTGTGTGTTCATTGTGCAAAGCTCTTCTTTGTATTACTCTAATACTGATTTCTGGACTGGCAGAGAGTTGAGTACAGGCCAGACTTCAATATGGTTATTTTTATGAGGCATCATCTGTCTCAGTGTTTTGTAAACATTCGTCTCCACCTTCTGCTGATTGATTAATAAAGAGCTGAATCAGTCCATCAGCTGGGCAGAAAGAATAAAGTGAGAGTTCTGATTATAGTCAGGGGGGTCACAGAGAAGATGAGAGAGAAGCACTATCATGAGGAGAGAAGATGTAGAGAGATCATGTGGAGAGACCAAGACGATTGCCCATGAAGTCACAATGAGAAAGCAGCCATGAAGATACAAATGAACCAGAAGAAGCAAGGATAAGACTCAGATGGGAAGTGAAGGACCATTGGGCTGGGAAATAGGCAGCCATAGAGGATTTGAAAACCTCAGCGATTTCCTAGAGTAGGCTTGTTGATAATTAGATAGCAATTAATTGTAATTTAATTAATAATAATCATTAATCATTAATTATTAATAATTAATTGTTAATAATTATATCTTGTTAATAAAAATGCCATGTTTCTGTCTCTTTATTTGGGAGCTAAAAAGGGCTAGAGCAGGCATAGAAATGCCAGCAGTCATTTGAGAGCAAGGTATGGAGGGTATAGAAAACACAAAAAGAATTACTTTTATTAGGAGTTATAATGCTTCAGATTGCAACCTGAGCATAAGCCAGAAGACACAATGACACTCATACATGGCAATGTGTTTTGGTTGTCTGAAATTACTTTCCCCCCAGAATATTCTTGACAAACAACAAACTATTTCTATAGCCAAGTTTTTGAGTGATTCTTTATATTTCTTTTCTATAGCAAAAGTACAGAGCTTTTCAATGACAAACAAATACTCTCATAGTAATGATAGGTCCAGTATTAAAAACTGAAAAATATTTTATGGCAAATACAAATATACAATAAGGGACAGTGTTTGGTATGACTCCTACATGCTCAAGTATCTTCAAGTATGCTTTTACCATTAACAAAAGCAAAAAGAGGCCGACACAGCAAAAATTTTCTTGGCTGCATCTACTTTGCAAAAACATGCACTAATGGCTTATTGCCAATGAAATGTCATCAATCAATTCATGCTTACTTAAAAGCTGTAATATATAAGCTAGTAAAGTTGCATGTGAAGATTTGGTAATGTAGACAACTCCTGATATGAAAGGCAATCATACTAGTAAGAAACAATTGAGTTGAAATTGCAAAGTAGTTGAATGATGCTAAAAATTACTAACTTTCAGGGTTGGGGATAGCTCATTGGTTAAGAACGCTGGCTGCTCTTGTGGAGGACATGGGTTTGATTACAGTGATTCACAGCTGTATGACTCCTGTGTCAAAAAAGTCTGATACCCTCTTCTGACCTCCATCAGGAAACAGATATACATGAATGAAAAACATTCATATAATAAAATCAAAGATATAATTTTAAAAGAAATGTCTACATAATGTCTAATGTATTTTAAAACAGAAATTTATTATTAAATTTCTAAATTTAAACCCTATATTGGCTTGCACAAGATTTCAAATTGTCTTACAATGTAAAAATAAAAAAATTGAAGCTAGTAATTTTTAGAGTTCTTTTTTTCATATACCAGGTAAATGATAATCCAGTTAACTTTATTTTTTTATTTTTACTTAAATATTTATTTTATTTATTTATGTCCCCTCTCACAGAGTTATTCCACCCATACCCCTACCATTTGCCTCTGAGAGGGTGCCCCCCCTCCTTGTATCCCTCCTCTCTGGGACATCAAATTTGTATGGGGTTAGGTGCATCCTTTCCCACTGAAGTCAGACAAGGCAGTCCTCTGCTACAGATGTTTCAGGGGCCTTGGACTAGCCCATGTATGTTCTTTGGTTGGTAGCTTAGTCTCTGGGAGCTTGCAAGGATCCATGTTTGCTGACAAGTTTGGTCATCCTATGGGGTTACCATGCCCTTCAGTTATGTCAGTCTTCCCCTAACTCTTCCATATGGACCCACCAATCTTGGTACAATGCTTGGACTCAGGCAGATGCTGGTAGAGCCTCTCAGAGGACAGCCATGGTAGGTTCCTACTTATAAGCACAAAATGGTATCAGTAATAGTGTCAGGATTTGGGGCCCACCAATGGGAAAGATACCAAGTTGGGTTGATAAACTTTAAACTAGTCATGATTTTATTGCATGCTAACATGTAAATCAAGGAACATTGATTCTGATTGCTCTCATGATTTTGTCTTAATTTTCTTCTAGTAAACAGATCCTTGTGATTATTATGTAGTCACCTTAATTAATCAGAAGAATATTTCCATCTCAGTCAGCAGCTTAGTCATATTGGCAGCACTATTTACTCTCTGTTGAGCCATATTTTTACTTGGCTCTTCCTTTTTAGGGGTTGGTTGGGGAGAGACACTCGAGAGCTACTCACATCATTTGAGATTTGATAAGTGACATTCAATCCTGCCAATCACTATGGAAAACAGTATTATACTCTGAACATATTTGAAATTATACTTATTTTGCTTCACATGATAAAGATACATTGCGTATATGATTGAAATGGGATAGTCATCCTGAGGGACAATTATAAGACTCTTTAAGTGGAAGGAGGAGACACAAGAGAAAATAGAAAGTGTGACTACTTTGAATGAATGTTTTTGTGATCTGATTTATGTTTTTGAGGTTCGACAGAGACTGTGTGTCAGTGAATGCAGGATGGATTGAAAATCTAGATATGATCTTGTGCTCACTCTCACTTGTAACTTCTGAACAGAGTACAGCAGCACTAATAATTCCTTAACTTTAGTTCTTTAGCCCCTATAGAGACTGTGTACTCCAGAACTTGGAAATGACACAGCACACTAACATTGCATTGTTTGTTTGTGTGTGTGTGTGTGTGTGTGTGTGTGTGTGGTGTGTGTGTTTGCTTCTTTTTAATTTTTCTATACAATGTGGTCCTCAAAATCATGATTTTCTGACCTCATCATTCTATGTGCTGGGATTAAGCATGTATATATACACAAATATTATTTTAAGCTATCAGGTTTGTGGTAATTTGTTGAAAAGCAATAGGAAATAAATACAATAGTAAATTTTTCATTTAGTAAATTATATTTTAGCATAGTTCTAAGACTTTTTCATTGTTGCTGCACAGTTAAATCTGTTGTTTCTCCTTTCAACAGCTGTTCTATTTTCCCTTGAGGCAGAAGTGAAGTAGGTAATCAGTGTAGAGTGGTCATGAAATTGGTTTGAAGACCCTGTTCCATTTCCATTAGAGACAGCTTAATATAAGGCACAGGAGAAGCTTTTGTCATTCTTCCAGAACTGTTCAAACTCTTAGGAGTCACTGCTTCATTGAAATCTCAATAATAATTTCTCAGCTATGCAGTAAATCTAGAAAAGTTGATTGGGAATAATTTAAATTTCTGTGCCTTGATTATAAAATCAGTACAGTGATACATGTCAAAATTCTCTTCCTGAAATAGACTAAATTGGTTTCACCAAAAATATTTACTGCATGTGACAAGAATGCATAAGACATGTCTGCTACTGTAATTAAATATGAGTCTAAATAAAATCAATAAAATGAACAATGGTATTTGATGATAAGAGATATTACTCTGAAGCAAATACTTTCATGCCATTTCTGCTTCACTAAGTCACAAAGATTCATATATTTCTATTCTCTAAAAATACTGTGAAAATCTAAACATATGTGTTTGTGATAAGCAACATCTACTGACAGATCTGTAGTTATAATCATTTTGAGGATAATCCTCTTCACCACTTTCCTGAAATTTCAGTCTTTTAAGCATGTCTATCTTTAGTGATATATCAATTTTATTTAAGGTTTTTTTTCTTATGACTGACACTCCTGTAGATGATACCTTTCCCAAATGCAAAGTTTATGTTATATTTAACTTGCCATAATACCTAATTAGTGCTAAGTGACTGTTGACCATGGAGTAGATGTTCTACAGTGTTTGTGTTCACTCAGAAGTTTCTAAGGACAAAGGTACTATTCTACTAATGTGTTTGCAAATTTCCAAGAGTCTAAGGAAACAACTTCTGGAAGCTCCTGTTTCAATTTTCTGATAACTAAGTGGAATGATGCAGATAAGAAAGACTCAAAGAGAATCTCATCTTTTTTATTTCAAAGACATGTATTTTGAGGAGCCTGAAAACTTCTATATATCACATATTGTGATTGGGATCTAGTGTTCCAAAGTTTGTTTATTATACAATGCTGTTTTAAGTGTATGTAATAACCAGGTCCAAATCAGGACATAGCCTTTACTAAGTACAGAGACCATAAATTAAAATGTAACCATCACTAGGATAAGAAAGCTTGGTAGCAATAGAGACAGGATTTAATCAAAGAAATGGGAAAGGGAGATCCCTAGGGAAGAGGATAGAGGTAAATACAGAAAAAGGTGAGAGGAGCAAAAAGGGGAATGTCAAGATACATGTGACCTAATGGGAAAAGGCGAGGCTGTTGGGGAAAGGCAGAGTGAGGAAAGTACAGAAGGTTGATAAAACAACAGCAAACATGTCTGGAAAAGTCCCAAGTAATCATACTATTAATGATTTGCCTAAAATAAATTATGATACACATAATCATATATATATATATGAACATAATTTTAAAGAACTTTTTTCTTTTGGGCTGATGATACTTCATCCAAGGATCAAAAATCACCCAACAGGGCAGCGGCTGCGGCGGCGGTGGCCGCAGCAGCGGCGGCAGTAGTACAGCAGTGGCTGGTCCAGCTGAAGGGCCATCAGCAGTGGAAACAAGGCGACACAGGGTCCAGTTAGGCCCTGCGCCCACGACCACTGACCTTCGCTGACCAGCCGGGCTGCAAACAGCTGTGGTTTTGCGGCGCCTTTCGCTGCACGGAAGCCACTTCAGAACTCGGCCTCTCCATCTTGATTTCGAACTCCGGTGACATCGGACAGTCTGAGGTGTAGCCGCCAGTGGCTACATGTGAACCAGGTTACCTGTTGAGAGAATTTTGGGGTCATAGGGAAGAGAAGCGAAAAGAACGTACGGCCAAGTCAATGTTCACTGATCAAAGCCGTCAACTTTAATGGCGCCGGACCTTTTAACAGTTCGGGCAAACCCTCCCCCCAGACTCCAGGCTGAGTTCCGGTGGAAGTTGTCTAGCTTCTCTTGGAGGTCTTCGTCTTGACTGCTCCGGCAGCTGGGTGGGTCACCTGTTTAATTCAGGAATCCCTATACCTGGAGGAACAATGAACTTAACCTTTACTACGTGCGCTCCACCCTAGGTGGAGCAGGATCCTGGCTAACTGGGAGAAGTTAACCTTGACCAAAGTCAAACTCTGACCAAGTGCAAGACTGCCCCAATATGGCTCTGTACATGTCCTCCCTTTTTTTATTAATTTGAACACGAGGAGGTAGAAAACAAGTGGATAAATATCCTTCATAAGAAGGCGGGCCTTAACCAGGAGGGGAAGCATTGACCGTAATTCCTCTTAAATATTGTATAACGTCTTTTTCAGAGGAGGGGTAATAGGCTCCCTTATTATTTTAAGGACAGCCTCTCGATGTTAACCCCTATGCAATTAGGTGTACTTCCTGGGGACTCAGAAGCAGAAATTCACCTCCCCATGCAGTGCTTTGCCTCGCACGTCTCGCTGGTACCCATGTTTGTTCATAAACAAACACACATAGATCTGAGTTCTATGTGGCTCCCTCTTTGGAGATCCACTTGTGTAAGTTTTGAAGCCAGGGGGGTCTGCAAGTGTCTTTAACAGACATGTAATCTCTCCATCCAGGTGAGCCTGGGTGGAGACAGCCAGTCTGCTTAACAGACAAGGTCAAGAGTTAAAGGTGGAATAGGATTAACTTGTCCCAGAAGTATCCACTTCAGTTGTAAATTAACAACTTTAAGGATCCAAAGCTTGGCCTCTGAGGTGGGAGAGGTAGCCTTGTGAATCAAGAATTAAGCTGTTACTTCTCAGGAAAAGTGGAGACTATATGTTAAATTAACACAGCTGGCTGAAGATTGTTAGCCATCTTCAAAATTGGAATCTTCAATATTGGAATTATTTCTAGACCAGTCTATGGTTGGGTCAGCTGAGCACAATAAGGAGAAGAGTCATTTTAACTCTTCTTAATTAATTTTTCCTAAGCTAGCATAACAGTCTCCAAGTTCTGTCCCACAAAGTCTAAAAGCTTGAAGCTAGGCAATTTATCTAACCTGGGACATTTAACAATTGAGGTAAGTCAAGAACATATACCCAATATAGCTCTTATGTTACCATGGTCTGGGCATTCAGCAAGCACAGTCAGCATATCTTCTGCAGCATTCTGTGGAAAAAACAGAGGACATGCCTTCTCCCCCAATATTAAATCAGGATCATGGCATATGTTAGTAAGTGAATTCCTTCATTTCACCTAGACATCAATATGCCTAATTACAAGATGTCATATACATTTAGCAAGGAGTTTCTTGGCATCCAAATTTTAAATTTTTTTTTAAAAACATGCAAGCATAGTTTAAATTATATGCACAGGGACACAATTTCCCCTCTCTTCTTTCTTCCAAGAAGATATTGTTTTATTAATTTAAGTTGGAACACAAAGTATAAACCATAACATAGGCAATAACTATGTAATTATATAAAATAAACATAGCATTTTTAGTTGGTTTTTCTGTTAGAGCAGTTGTAACTAGACAGCCTAAAAATGAATCATTAGTCACATGTACATATTTTTTTTTAATCTTTTAAATTAGAAATATGAATATCATTTATCTGTAATAACAAGTCCTCTAGGATTAACACCATTACGTGGTAGAGGTAGAAATTGAGGACATCAAGAACAAATCTTTATAATTTGATGTGCACAAAATATAAAATTATTTCAAATACCTAAAGGACAGTCATTTAGAGAACATATCCTTTGTTCTTAGAAATTTGAATCACATTTGTATAAACTGTAGAAATTAAGAATTAGCAGTATTAAAAATGGACCAATTTTAAGCAATTATAAACCATGAGCTATGTATATCTACTATTATTAAAAGCTTGACCTTTAACATCTTAAAAATAGCTGCTATAGCACCCAATTCAGGTATCTGTGTTGAAGCAGGGAGAAACTTAAAGGAATAAACATGTGATCTGATAGTACAAATTATCTTTTGGATAACAGTTATTAATTTTGCCTAAAAATGCTTGCCATGTAATAGATCAACCATTAATAATAAATTTGATTGTTGCTTGAAGCAAGGAACAAACGTTTCCTACCTTGAAAACAGAGGTTTAAGACCTTCTGTGGCAAGCTTAAAATGAGGTAAATATAAGATAAAGCCAATTAATATATCCTAACAACCTTTGAAAGCCATTTACCTAAAAATTCTAAAAGTCTATAGTTAGAGCAAAGGCCTGTAACAAACATTCTATGATTATAGACTGAAAAATGTAAGATCCTAACTCTTGTATTGAAAGAGAGACAAACATTTTTTTCTCACAGGACATAAGGCTGTTAGCCATTCCTTGAGGCAAAAACTTTCTAATGAAATTGTTTTGTTGTTTCTTTAAAATTAGAAGCAAATGCTTTTATAATTATCAGAATGTAAAGTAAAAAACCAACCCTTTAAATTTACAATAATTTTGTAGGGAGTAGACAGGCCAAATGTTAATGCCTTTATAGCCTCCTTGACCTTTCATAAATTTGAACAGCATTTTAACCCACACCTGGATAAGTCAAAAACTTTTTTTTTTTTTTTTAAGCCAAACACTCCCTAGGTGGGGCCTGTAAGGCAGAAACAATTTCTCAAGCTTCCTCACTAGCTTCCCCTGAGGCAACTCTAAGCTTTGCATTAACTCAAATGTAAATTTTTTTATCTGCCCTAGGATCCACCTTGAGTCCTTGGCAAGGACATTGTATGAGATTCCTCAAATGTAAATGTCTTCTAATCTGAGCCTTTTATCTAAGACCAGACCCAAACCTACAAGGACAATTTAAGGATTAAACAAAAGAAACCAGTAATTCCATGGTCAAGGGAACCTACTTGATATCAAATACATTTCTACAGAGATATCCTTTTTAATCTTGGAGGGTTAAATTTTGCTTCTACCATTGTAGCCTATAAACTTGTGGAAAAGTGGCAATGGGCCTCTAAAACCCATAGCTGTATCACTCTCAAAATTATCTTAATTACAAAATGTTAACAATTATGAGCCTGCAAACTGAAAACTGCAGCCAATGACACACTGATTTTAATTGTAACTCAGTGTTTTCTTGCAATATTAGAGCACAATTGTAATTTTGGAAGCAAATCCCAATTTTAAACAATCTATTTTCTTTAAAATTAATGGCAAACACATATTTACAGCACAAGGTTTGTATGCCAGTTCTTATGTTCAAGTGTATAACAGTGTAACTTATTAAAGAGACAATATTTTAAATCTTAATCTTCATTAAGTCTAATCTCCAGGCCAAGATTCACATGAAACACCATGCCAATTTAGGAGCGTCCCAAAGGCCTGTATTTCCTGGATTGCGTCATGCCACGTGGTGTTCAAAATGGCGACTACCCTAAACTACCAGCCTTAATCGTCATGCCACGTGTTTGTTTAAAAATGGCGACTACCCTAAACTACCAGCTTTCACCATCATGCCACGTGTTCAAAATGGCGACTACCCTAAACTACCAGCCTTAACCTAACTTTTGTTAATAACATTATACCTTTTAAATCATGTGCAGTGACTTAAGCCAATACTCTATAGTCAAGACATGCAAAATATACCTTTAAATCCAATTATAAACAAGAACAAGGCATGAGTGGCGTTAGGCCACGTGTAGTTAGTTAAGATAGCTCTAACACTGAATCACCAGTTTTAAACTAACCTTTTCTTAATAACACTATACCTTTTACATAATAACCAATTAATTTATAACTCTTTAGTCAAGAAATGTAAAGCCTTATATCATTAAAACCAATTAGAAACAAGTATAAAGCGACTACATGAATTTCACAAGCCAAACCAAGGTCTTCCCAAATCTCGAGGTTTCTGGGCTTTTAAGAGCGGCTTTTTCCCCAGCCATGCTTGCCTCTTGGGTGAGTGAGCTACGCTGCTGCAGCGTGGCTTTGAATCAATCCCCACACAAACTGTGGCTAGCTCAAGAGGTTACCAGCAGATGTAATCTTTACCAATTTTTCTTTTTAACATGAAACAGTCATTCACACAAAGACACAGAGAGGACATAAACATACACATAGACAGACAGTCGGTGCACCGGGACAAACACGGAAAGATACACAGAAAGTTAAGCGTGCTTGTTAAGCAATTGCATCCATTTTCCTCTTTAAACAGCTCTTAGAAGCTGTGGACATATGCCTATTTTTAAAAACCCCTTTCTTTTCGCCGAAATCAGCTCTTACGAGCTTTGGGCAAATGCCTACCAAATTCCTTCCCCATATTTCCCTATCTTATCAACCCAAGCAGTCCTGCGCTGGGTCCACGCAGTATGCTTGAAAAACTGTATCCATTCCTGCACTCACAACAATAGACACGAATTCACTAGCGCTAGTTTTGCCCTCTATGTTGCTTACCGTGCGGACACCATTAATTTTCACCTTTTTCTGCGAAGCTTCGCTGGATAGGGCTACCTCAAGAAATTCTCTCGTGCCAGGTCTTCCCACGTTCAGGCGCCAATATGTAGCCGCCAGCGGCTACATGTGAACCAGGTTACCTGTTGAGAGAATTTTGGGGTCATAGGGAAGAGAAGCGAAAAGAACGTACGGCCAAGTCAATGTTCACTGATCAAAGCCGTCAACTTTAATGGCGCCGGACCTTTTAACAGTTCGGGCAAACCCTCCCCCCAGACTCCAGGCTGAGTTCCGGTGGAAGTTGTCTAGCTTCTCTTGGAGGTCTTCGTCTTGACTGCTCCGGCAGCTGGGTGGGTCACCTGTTTAATTCAGGAATCCCTATACCTGGAGGAACAATGAACTTAACCTTTACTACGTGCGCTCCACCCTAGGTGGAGCAGGATCCTGGCTAACTGGGAGAAGTTAACCTTGACCAAAGTCAAACTCTGACCAAGTGCAAGACTGCCCCAATATGGCTCTGTACACTGAGGTACACAAACATATTCCGAGGCCAACACCGCGGGGGTCTGAGCCTGACGGGCATTGGCCTGCACCCATGCCCTGGGCTGTTTGGGGGGCCATCGGGGTGCCAACCCAGCCAGGAGGTTTTTTGTGCAGGCCTGCGCGCGCGCCGTCATTTTGCTTGCAGGACAACAGAGAGCTCTGGTGCGCAGAGCCATAACGGGCAGAGCCTGAGGCTAACAAAGCGGGGGTCTAGGCCCCAAAAGGCACAGGACTGACCCCAAGATCTGGGCGGCTTGGTGGGCCATCTGTGAGTCAACCTGTCCAGGAGGTTGTTAGCACAGCAGACACTCCCAGCACTTTCGGGGAGCGCGGGCGCACACACCGGCCATCCTGGTCACCTGGCAGACCCAATTAATAGTCATAGCCCTAGGGAAACTTGGCTCGGACCTTGGCCTCCCAGGCTTTTGCCTGGACTCAGGGCCTGGGCGGCCAGGCTAACCTTTTGTGTGCAAGCCCGGTTGGGGGATCTGCTGCCCAGCAGAGTGATCAGAACACAGGGGAGGTACCAGCAGCATACACCTTCGGCGCTCCCTTGGGGTGCACACGGGCTCCGTCTGGTCCACAGACACAATCTGGGGCAAGGCCTCAGGCGGGAGCCCTCAGCTCAACTCTCGCCGCTTCCAGATCCAGATCAGCCTGGGCAGCAGCACCACATCTCCAGGTCCTGCAAGAGGCTAGAGGGGATTCCGGGCGGCCAGCTGGGAGAAGCCAGTGTGTTCCAGTGAATCCAGCGGGCCCCAGCTGGAGCCTTCGGGTGCCTGCTTCAGGATCTGAACAGCCCGGGCAGCAGCACCCTGTCTAAAGGCAGTGCAGGGGGTAAGCTGTGCATCAGAGGCCAACTGGGAAGGGGCAGCTTGCACTGGTGAGTCCAGCACTGACAAGACCAAGTAACACCAGTGAGAACTAGATGGCAAAAGGCAAACGCAGGAAGGTCACTAACAGAAATCAAGGCAATATGGCAACATCTGAACCCAATTTTCCTCTACCAGCATGTCCTGGATACCCCAACACACCAGTAAAACAAGATTTGGATTTAAAATCACTGGTCATGATGCTGGTACAGGAACACATGAAGGACATACTTAAAGAAATTCAGGAAAAAATGGATCAAAAGTTAGAAGCCCTTACAAGGGAAACACAAAAATCATTGAAAGAAATCCAGGAGAATACAAAAGCCAACAATGAGGAAACACAAAAAAAAACTTAAAGAAATACAGGGAAACTTTGGTCAACAGGCTGAGGTCATGAAAGAGGAAACACAAAAATCTCTTAAAGAATTACAGGAAAGCACAAACAAGCAAGTGAAGGAGCTAAGCAAAACCATCCAGGATCTAAAATCAAAAGTAGAAACAACTAAGAAAACTCAAAGGGAGACAACTTTGGAGATAGAAAGCCTTGGGAAGAAATCAGGGGACAGAGATGCAAATATCAACAACAGAATACAAGAGATAGAAGAAAGAATCTCCGGTGCTGAAGATTCCATAGAAACTATGGACTCAACAGTTAAAGAAAATGCAAAATGCAAAAAGCTTGTAACCCAAAATATCCAGGAAATCCAGGACACAATGAGAAGACCAAACCTAAGGATTATAGGCATAGATGAGAGTGAAGATTTACAACTAAAAGGGCCAGCAAATATCTTCAATAAAATTATGGAAGAAAACTTCCCTAACCTAAAGAGAGAGATGCCCATGAATATAAAAGAAGCCTACAGAACTCCAAACAAACTGGACCAGAACAGAAATACTTCCCGTCACATAATAATCAAAACACCAAATGTTCTAAACAAAGAAAGAATATTAAAGGCAGTAGGAGAAAAAGGCCAAGTAACATATAAAGGAAGACCCATCAGAATCACAGCAGACTTTTCACCTGAGAATATGAAGGCTAGAAGGTCCTGGGCAGATCTCATGCAGACTCTAAGAGAACACAAATGCCAACCAAAACTACTATATCCAGCAAAACTCCCAATCACCATAGATGAAGAAACTAAGATATTTCATGACAAAACCAAGTTTACCCAATATCTATCCACAAACCCAGCCATACAAAGGATAATAGGAGGAAAACACCAATACAAGGAGGGAAACTTCACCCTGGAAAAAGCAAGATAGTAACCTTTCATCAAACCCAAAAGAAGTTAAGCAATCACATTTAAAAAGTAACGTCAAAAATAATAGGAAGTAACAATCACTATTTCTTAATATCTCTTAACATCAATGGACTTAATGCCCCAATAAAAAGACACAGACTAACTGACTGGATACGTAAACAGGACCCTACATTTTGCTGCTTACAGGAAACACACCTCAGGGTCAAAGACAAACACTACCTTAGAGTAAAAGGCTGGAAGACAATTTTACAAGCAAATGGTTTCAGGAAGCAAGCTGGAGTAGCCATTTTAATAACAGATAAAATTGACTTTCAACCCAAAGTCATCAAAAGAGACTCTGAGGGGCACTTCTTGATGGTCAAAGGAAAAATACAACAAGAAGAACTCTCAATCCTGAACATCTATGCTCCAAATGCAAGGGCACCCTCTTTCGTAAAAGAAACTTTATTAAAACTCAAAGAACACATTGCACTTAACACAATAATTGTGGGTGACTTCAACACTGCAATTTCCTCAATGGAACGATCAGGAAAACAGAAACTAAACAGGGACACAATGAAACGAATTGAAGCTTTGGACCAATTAGATTTAACAGATATATAAAGAACATTCTATCCTAAAACAAAAGAATATACCTTTTTCTCAGCACCTCATGGTACCTTCTCCAAAATCGACCATATAATTGGTCACAAGACAGACCTCAACAAATATAAGAAGATTGCACTAATCCCATGCCTCCTATCTGATCACTATGGAGTAAAAGTGGTCTTCAATAGCAACAGAAACAATAGAAAACCCACATACACGTGGAAACTGAACAATATTCTACTCAATGATACCTTGGTCAAGGAAGAAATAAAGAAAGAAATTAAAGACTTTTTAGAACACAATTAAAATGAAAACACAACATACCCAAATCTATGGGACACAATGAAAGCAGTGCTAAGAGGAAAACTCATAGCCCTGAGTGCCTCCAAAAAGAAAATGGAGAGAGCATACATTACCAGCTTAATGACACACCTGAAAGCCCTGGAACAAAAAGAAGCTATTTCACCCAGGAGGAGCAGAAGGCAGGAAATCATCAAACTCAGGGCCAAAAGCAATCAAGTAGAAACAAAGATATCCATACAAAAAATCAACAAAACCAGGAGCTGGTTCTTTGAGAAAATCAACAAGATAGATAAACCCTTAGCCAGACTGACCAAAGGGCACAGAGAAAGTATCCAAATTAACAAACTTAGAAATGAAAAGGGAGATATAACAACGGAAACTGAGGAAATCCAAAAAATCATCAGATCCTACTACAAGAGCCTGTACTCAACACAACTGGAGAATCTGGAGGAAATGGACAATGTCCTTGACAGATACCAAATACCAAAATTAAATCAGGACCAACTAGACCATCTAAACAGTCCCATAATGCCTAAAGAAATAGAAGGAGTCATAGAAAGTCTTCCAACCAAAAAAAGCACAGGACCAGATGGTTTCAGTGCAGAATTCTATCAGACCTTCAAAGAAGAGTTAACACCAATACTCCTCATACTATTCCACAAAATAGAAACAGAAAGAACACTACCCAATTCCTTCTACGAAACCACAATTACGCTGATACCAAAGCCACACAAAGATTCAACAAAGAAAGAGAACTTCAGACCAACTTCCCTTATGAACATCGATGCAAAAATACTCAATAAAATTCTTGCCAACCGAATCCAAGAACACATCAAAACGGTCATCCACCATGATCAAGTAGGCTTTATCCCAGGAATGCAGGGTTGGTTCAATATACGGAAATCCATCAATACAATCCACTACATAAACAAACTCAAAGAACAAAACCACATGGTCATTTCATTGGATGCTGAAAAAGCATTTGACAAAATTCAGCATCCTTTCATGCATAAAGTCTTGGAAAGAACAGGAATTCAAGGCCCATACCTAAACATAGTAAAAGCAATATACAGCAAACCGGTAGCCAGCATCAAACTAAATGGAGAGAAACTTGAAGCAATCCCACTAAAATCAGGGACTAGACAGGGCTGCCCCCTTTCTCCTTATCTTTTCAATATTGTACTTGAGGTACTAGCTCGGGAAATTCGACAACATAAGGAGGTCAAAGGGATACAAATTGGAAAGGAAGAAGTCAAACTATCATTATTTGCAGACGACATGATAGTCTACCTAAGTGACCCAAAAAACTCCACTAGAGAGCTCCTACAGCTGATAAACAACTTCAGCAAAGTGGCAGGTTATAAAATCAACTCAAGCAAATCAGTGGCCTTCCTGTACTCAAAGGATAAGCAGGCTGAGAAAGAAATTAGGGAAATAACCCCCTTCACAATAGCCACAAACATTATAAAGTATGTTGGGGTGACTCTTACCAAACATGTGAAAGATCTTTATGACAAGAACTTCAAGACTCTGAAGAAGGAAATGGAAGAAGACCTCAAAAAATGGGAAAACCTCCCATGCTCATGGATCGGTAGAATCAATATAGTTAAAATGGCCATTTTGCCAAAAGCAATATACAGATTCAATGCAATACCCATCAAAATCCCAACTCAATTCTTCACAGAGTTAGAAAGAGCAATTATCAAATTCATCTGGAACAACAAAAAACCCAGGATAGCTAAACTATTCTCAGCAACAAAAGAAAATCTGGGGGAATCAGTATCCCTGACCTCAAGCAATACTACAGAGCAATAGTGTTAAAAACTGGATGGTATTGATACAGTGACAGGCAGGAGGATCAATGGAACAGGATTGAAGATCCAGAAATGAACCCATACACCTATGGCCACTTGATCCTCGACAAAGGGGCTGAAAACATCCAATGGAAAAAAGATAGCCTTTTCAACAAATGGTGTTGGTTCAATTGGAGGTCAGCATGCAGAAGAATGCGAATTGATCCATCCTTGTCTCCTTGTACTAAGCTCAAATCCAAATGGATCAAGGACCTCCACATAAAGCCAGACACTCTGAAGCTAATAGAAAAGAAACTGGGGAAGACCCTTGAGGGCATCGGTACAGGGATAAAGTTTCTGAACAGATCACCAATAGCGTATGCTCTAAGAGCAAGAATTGACAAATGGGACCTCATAAAATTACAAAGTTTCTGTAAGGCAAAGGACACGATCAAGAGGACAAATCGGCAACCAACAAATTGGGAAAAGATCTTCACCAATCCTACATCAGATAGAGGGCTAATATCCAATATATATAAGGAACTCAAGAAGTTAGACTCCAGAAAACCGAACAACCCTATTAAAAAATGGGGCACAGAGTTAAACAAGGAATTCTCACCCGAAGAAATTCGGATGGTGGAGAAGCATCTTAAAAAATGTTCAACTTCATTAATCATTAGGGAAATGCAAATCAAAACAACCCTAAGATTTCATCTTACACCAGTAAGAATGGCTAAGATTAAAAATTCAGGAGACAGCAGTTGTTGGAGAGTGTGTGGAGAAAGAGGAACACTCCTCCACTGCTGGTGGGGTTGCAAATTGGTACAACCACTCTGGAAATCAGTCTGGCGGTTCCTCCGAAAACTGGGCACCTCACTTCCAGAAGACCCTGCTATACCACTCCTGGGCATATACCCAGAGGATTCCCCACCATGTAATAAGGATACATGCTCTACTATGTTCATAGCAGCCCTATTTATTATTGCCAGATGCTGGAAAGAACCCAGGTATCCCTCAACAGAAGAGTGGATGCAAAAAATGTGGTATATCTACACAACGGACTACTATTCAGCCATTAGAAACAATGAATTCATGAAATTCTTAGGCAAATGGATGGAGCTAGAGAACATCATACTAAGTGAGGTAACCCAGACTCAAAAGGTGAATCATGGTATGCACTCACTAATAAGTGGTTATTAACCTAGAAAACTGGAATACCCAAAACATAATCCACACATCAAATGAGGTACAAGAAGAAAAGAGGAGTGGTCCCTGGTTCTGGAAAGACTCAGTGAAACAGTATTCAGCAAAACCAGAACGGGGAAGTGGGAAGGGGTGGGTGGGAGGACAGGGGAAGAGAAGGGAACTTACGGGACTTTCGGGCAGTGGGGGGCTAGAAAAGGGGAAATCATTTGAAATGTAAATAAATTATATCGAATAAAAAAAAGAAAAAAATAAACCAACAAAAAACCCAATATAAAACATGAGAAAGCTCTTTGGAATAATATAATTTTTAATAATCTAATTAGTTATAATTAGAAAAATATAGCATCTAAGCTAAATATAATGATGCATACCTATTATCCCAATACTTGGGAGGCAATGGTACAATGATCATAATTTGAAGGCCATACTTGACTTGTTTTGTAGTGTGAACAAAGTTTGGGAAATGTCAGTGCTTGTAAGGTATAGACCTGGTCCTCCCCTCTCTTCAATTCCAGGTTGTACTGTAAGTGCTTAGCCCCACTCACTTCTTCTACCTCCGAAGCAGATGGAATTTCCTAAAGAAACTAAATTTACACAGGGTCCTAACTTTAGTTTTATATTACAGGTGAGATGAATGAAGACAGTAAATCATGAGTTGTGAGAATATTCAATTAATGAAATTAATATTATGTCTATCTTCCTCTCAGTGAGATTGGACATTAGACACACCTGTTTCTCTTTTTATTCAGAGCCCTTATTTTTTTTTGGATCAAATTAGAGAATATATGATTGGATTACCACGCTTCAATGAAGAAATCTGAAAGCTTCCTGTGTATTTCTGTATTGTTCTGATGGCTGGTCCTATTTTCTCTTTTTTTGCATTTTCTTAATTTAATATAACCATATAAAAACAAAATATAATGTTCTTTCATATGGGCATCAACAAAACTACAGAATGGTAGTGTGGGTTGCTGAAGTTTACAGAATGCTAAGAATCAAAAATTCTGTTCTTTCTAATTTTTGTTCCAAGGAAAGATGCAATTGGCTTGCATAATTTCTCTGATGTGAAATTATCTATTTGCACAACTAGAAAATTGATTCAATAATGATTACCAAAGTGTTTTTGTGTATGAAAAAGAGGATATCAGGAAACGCTCCACAGAAAGAATGAGCTAGATTTAACCCAAGTTGAAACAAAATCACAACTTAAAAGTTTTTATCATTGTTTAATTTCAACATATATCTGCTTAGAATCACTGGGGAATGTAAGAATTAATTTTAAAATTAGGTTTGTATGTATGTATGTATGTATGTATGTATGTATGCATTTATACTGGTGCATGCATGCCACAATTCATGTGTAAAGGATAGAATAGTCCGGGGGAATCAACTCTCACCCTAACCTTCCACGCCATGGGGTATAAGGATATCAACTCAGGGCATGAGAATTCATGGCAAATGTATTTACTCACCAGCCCATTAAATAGTTTTTAATATGAACAAATAAGCCTGGAAATGTGGCTCACCATAGAGAAACGTAATTAACATGTATAAGAACCTATAATAAAGTAACAACATCAAAGAAGAAAGGGGGGAAAGTATACATTGGAAAATAATCACCTGGATGTACTGTAATAACCTAGAGATAATAGGGTACCTAGAATTTAATATAAATACACCTAAAATGAACATCATAATGTTTATGAAATGTATGTAGATAATGCTATGAGACTTTCAATAAACTCATGATCACATAACATTTTGCCTGTTGCTTTTAAAGCAATATTTAGAGCAAATGATTGTCTAGTTTAATAAATTATTTATGAATGTGTCCTTAAGGTGGGTCCATGATATGTCACCATGAAGTCTGTACTGCCTGGTTTTGTGTCAACTTGACACAAGCTGGAGTTATCACAGAGAAAGGAGCTTCAGGTAAGGAAATGCCTCTATGAGATTCAACTGTAAGATATTTTCTCAATTAGTGATCTAGTGGGGAGTTCCCCTTGTGGGTGGTGGCATCCCTGAGCTGGTAGTCTTGTGTTCTATAAGAGACCAGGCTGAGCAAGCCAGGGGAAGCAAGCCAGAAAGTAACATCCCTCTATGGCTTCTGCATCAGCTCCTGCTTCTTGACCTGCTTGAGTTTCAGTCCTGCCTTCCACATTGCTGTTCATCACCAAATGAACACCCCTGGCCACAGCACACCATCTGCAAGCAGCACTGGGAACATTGCTAACAGAAATCAAGGCAATATGGCACCAGCTGAACACAATTCTCCCACAACAGCAATTCCTGGATACCTCAACACACCAGGAAAGAAAGATTTGGATTTAAAATCACAGGTCATGATGCTGATGGAGGGCCTCATGAAGGGCTTCAAGAAGGACATAAATAACTCCGTTAAAGAAATACAGGAGAAAACAAGTAAACAGGGAGAGGCCCTTGAAGAACTGAGGGCAAACACAACAAAACAGGTGAAGGAATTAAACAAAGCCATCCAGGATCTAAAGAAGGAGGTAGAAACAATAATGAAATCACAAAGGCAGACAACTCAGGATATAGAAAACCTAGGAAAGAAGTCAGGAGTCATGGATCCAAGCATCAACAACAGAGTACAAGAGATAGACAAGAGAATCTCAGATGCAGAAGACACCACAGAAACTATTGATATAGTAGTCAAAAAAAAAAAAAAGAAATATGCAAAAAGTCCCTGACCCAAAATATTGAAGAAATCCAGGAAAAAATGAGAAGACAAAACCTAAGGATTATAGGTATACAAGAGAGTGAAGATTTACAACTTAAAGGGCCAGTAAATGTCTTCAACAAAATTATAGAAGAAAACTTCCCTAACCTAAAGAAAGAGATGCCCATGAACATACAAGAAGCCTACAGAACTCCAAATATATTTGACCAGAAAAGAAATTCCTCCCATTACATAATAATTAAAACACTAAATGTACTAAGAAAGAAAGAATATTAAAAGCAGTAAGGGAAAAATCGAGTAACATATAAAGCTAAACCTATCAGAATTACACCGGATTATTCACCAGAGACTATGAAAGCCAGAAGAGCCTGGGCAGATGTCATGTAGACCCTAAGGTAACACAAATGCCCACCCAAACTGCTATATCCAGCAAATATCTCAATTACCATAAATGGAGAAACCAAAGATTTTCATGACAAAAACAAATTTGCACAGTATCTTTCCACAAATCAAGCCCTTCAAAGGATAATGAATGGAAACAAACAACAAAAGGAGAAAGCTACACACAAGAAAAAGCAAGAAAGTAATCTTTCAACAAACCCAAAAGAAGATATCCACACAAACATAAAAATAACATCAAAAATAGCAGGAAGCAACAATCACTATTTCTTAATATCTCTTAATATCAATGGACTCAATTCCCCAATAACAAGACATAGACTAACAGACTGGATTCATAAACAAGACCCAACTTTTTGCTGCATACAGGAAACAAATCTCAGTGTCAAAGACAAAGACTATCTCAGAGTAAAAGGCTGGAAAACAGTTCTCCAAGCAAATGATCCCAGGAAGCAAGCCAGAGTAGCCATTCTAATATCCAATAAAATAGACTTTCAACCAAAAGTCATCAAAAAGGACACAGAAGGACACTTTATACTCATCAAAGGAAAATCTACCAGAAAGAATTCTCAATTTTGAACATCTATGCTCCAAATACAAGGGCACCTGCATTCATAAAGGAAACCTTACTAAAGCTTAAAGCACACATCACACCCAACACAATAATTGTGGAGGACCTTAACACCCCAGTCTCTTCAATGGACAGTTCAGGGAAACACAAACTAAACAGAGACACAGAACTAATAGAAGTTTGGGACCAAATGGATTTAATAGATATGTATAGAACATTTCATCCTAAATCAAAAGAATATACTTCTTCTGAGCACCTCATGGTACCTTCTCCAATAATTGGCCACAAAACAGACCTCAACAGATTGAACTAATTCCACGCCAACTATCAGATCACTATGGAATAAGGGTGGTCTTCAATAGCAACAAAAACAACAGAAAGCCCACATACACATGGAAGGTGAACAATGCTCTACTCAATGTTACGTTGGTCAAGGAAGAAATAAGGAAAGAAATCAAAGACTTTTTAGAATTTAATGCAAATGAAGACACAACTTACACAATTTATGGGACACAATGAAAGCAGTACTAAGAGGAAAACTCACAGCTCTGAGTGCTTATAAAAAGAAGCTGGAGAGAGCATACACTAGCAGCTTAACACCTCACCTGAAAGCTTTAGAACAGAAAGAAGCTAATATACTCAAGAGGAGTATAAGGCAGGAAATCCTCAAACTCAGAGCTGAAATCAAGTTGAAACAAAAAGAACTATACAAAGAATCAACAAAAGAATGAGCTGGTTCTTTAAGAAAATGAACAAGATAGATAAACCTTTAGCTAGACTAACCAGTGGGCACAGAAACAGTAACAAAATCAGAAATGAAAAGGGTGAAATAACAACAGAAACTGAGGAAATTCAAAAATTATTATAACCTACTATAAAATCCTATACTCAACAGAACTGGAAAATCTGGATGAAATGGACAATTTCCCAGACAGATACCAACTACCAAAATTTAATCAGGATCAGATAGACCATTTAAAAGGTCCCATAACCCCTAGAGAAATAGAAGTGGTCATTGACAGTCTCCCAACCCCAAAAAAGCACAGGACCAGATGGCTTTAGTGAAGAATACTATCAGACATTCAGAGGAGTCCTAATACCAATACTCTTCAAACTATTACACAAAATAGAAACAGAAAGAACATTACTCAACTTGTACTATGAAGCCACAATTTCACTTAAACCAAAACCACACAAAGATCCAACAACAAAAAAAAAGAGAATCTTAGACCAATTTCCTTTATGAATATCAATGTAAAAATACTCAATAAAATTCTTGCCAACCGAATCCAAGAACATATCAAAACGATCGTTCACCATGATCAAATAGGCTTCATCCCATGTATGTGGGGATGGTTCAATATACAGAAATCCATCAATGTAATCCACTACATGAACAAACTCAAAGAAAAAAAAAACAGATAGTCATTTCATTAGATGCTGAAAAAGCATTTGATAAAATTCAGCATCCTTTCATGTTAAAGGTTTTGGAAAGAACAGGAATTTAAGGCCCATACCTAAATATAATAAAAGCAATATATAGCAAACCAGTAACCAACATCAAACTAAATGGAGAAAATCCCATTTGAAGCAATCCCACTAAAATCAGCGAGTGGAGAAGGCTGCCCTCTCTCTCCATATTTATTCAATATAGTACTTGAAGTTCTAACTTCTAGCCAGAGCAATTAGACAACAAAAGGAGGTCAAAGGGATACAAATTGGAAAGAAAGAAGTCACACTATCACTAATTGCAGATGATATGATAGTATACTTATGCGACCCAAAAATACTCTGCCAGAGAACTTCTACAGCTGATAAACAACTTCAGCAAAGTGGCTGGATATAAAATTAACTCAAGCAAATCAGTAGCCTTCCTATACTCAAAGGATAAACAGGTTGAGAAAGAAATTAGGGAAATGACAACCTTCACAATAGCCACAAATAATATGAAGTATCTTGGGGTGACTCTAACCAAACAAATGAAAGATTTGTATGACAGGAGCTTCAAGTCTTTGAAGAAAAAAATTGAAGAAGACCTCAGAAGATGGAAAAATCTTCCATGCTCTTGGATTGGCAGGATTAATCTAGTAAAAATGGCCATCTTCCCAAAAGCAATTTACAGATTCAATGCAATCCCCATCAAAATCCCAACTCAATTGTTCATAGAGTTAGAAAGAGCAATTCTCAAAACCCAGGATAGCTAAACCTATTCTCAACAGTAAAGAACTTCTGGGGAACTGACCTCAAGCAGTACTGTAGAAAAATTGTGTTAAAAACTGCATGGTATTGGTACAGTTATAGGCAGATAGATCAATGGAATAGAATTGGAGACCTGGAAATGAACCAATAGAATTATGGTCATTTGATCTTTGAAAAGGGAGTTACAACCATCCAGTGGAAAAAAGATAGCCTTTTCAACAAATGGTGCTGGTTCAATTGGAGGTCAGCATGCAAAAGAATGTAAATTGATTCATTCTTACATCCTTGTACTAAGCTCAAGTCCAAGTGGATCAAGAACCTCAACATAAAACCAGACACACTGAAAAGAGATTAGAGAAAAGAGACTAGGGAAGACCCTTGAGGACATGGGCAGAGGGGAAAATTTACTCAACACAACTCCTATAGCTTATGCTCTAAGATCAAGAATTGACAAATGGGTTCTCATCTAATTAAAAAGTTTCTGTAAGGCAAAGGACATTGCCAAAAGGACAAAACCACAACCAACATTGGGAAAAGATCTTTACTAACCCTACATCCGACAGAGGGCTTATATCCAAGATATACAAAGAACTTAAGAAGGTAGACTCCAGAGAGCCAAATAACCCCCTTAAAAATGGGGTACAGAGCTAAACAAAGAATTTTCACCTGAGGAATATCAAATGGTTGAGAAGCACCTAAAGAAATGTTCAACATCCTCATTCATCAGGGAAATGCATATCAAAACAACCCTGAGATTTCACCTCACACGAGTCAGAATGGCTAAGATCAAAAACTCAGGAAAAAACATGTGCCAGCAAGGATGTGGAGAAAGACGAGCACTCATACACTGCTGGTGGGGTTGCAAGCTGGCACTACCACTCTGGAAATCAGTCTGGCAGTTCCTCAGAAAACTGGGAATGATATTTCTAGAGGACCCTGCTATACCACTCCTGGGCATATACCCCAAAATTCCCCAACATGTAATAAGGATACATGCTCCACTATGTTCATTAGCAGTCCTATTTATAAAAGCCAGAAGCTGGAAAGAACCCAAGCTGGAGTTATCACAGAGAAATGAGCTTCAGGTGAGCAGAGGGCCCCTTGTGGGTAGTACTATCACTGAGCAGGTAGTCTTGGGTTCTACAAGACAGCAAGCTGAGCAAGCCATGGAAAGCAAGTCAGTAACATCCCTCTATGGCCTCTGCATCAGCTCCTGCTTCCTGACCTGCTTGAGTTCCAATCCTTTCTTCCTTTGGTGATGAACAACAATGTGGAAGTGTAAACTGAATAAACCCTTTCCTCCACATCTTGCTCCTTGGCCATGAAATTTGTGTAGGAATACAAACTCTGACTAAGATAAAGGCTATCATACTTTTCAGGTTATCATTTGGAATATATTATTTTTTTCTAAAATTTTCCTTCCATTTACAAATGCAACTAGTAATTGAATTTGTCTACACATGTAATTGTTAACTCAATACATATGAGTTGCCTGGGATGATTTCATTCATTGCACCTTGTCAACTGATGCCAAGGATTATACTTATCTTTACCACAAACTACTGTTTATAAGAAAACCTGTCTCATGGACAGTGTAGTATGTGCGACATCTAGCTTTTGGCATAAAGTGTTTTACTATAGAGAATATGTTTATTCTATTGACCTTCTCATTGGCATCTAACTACCTGTTAACTCTCCTGCACAGCGATAGGCTAATCAGCTCTTTATTATCAAAACAGAAGTGCTGAAAACAAGTTTTACACAACATTGAGACAGAAGATGCTTCAATTAATAATAACAATGACAACATCTGAACTGCCTACATATATCTTGCATAATACTAACCAGCATGTAAGTGCACAGTGCACAAAACCATCTCCCAATATCAGTTCCCTTTTAGTACAATAAAAGGCTGTTTCTTTTATGATAATAAACCATATAGAATAAGAACAATGTGAAAATTATCAGGTAAAGTTGGTATTCACAATGTACAGTTCATTTGTATTTATTAACTTTGGAGATAGGACTATTATTTATCCCATCTTGGTGAGTCCAAAGTTATGTGCCTAATTCACTTTTATCATTTCTTGCATTTATCAACCTATAAATATCTTTTTACAGCTTAAAACATTTTCTTAAAGTTTAAACAACTTAAACTTAATTGTGAGACTACAACTATCTAGTCTTCAATCCAATTAGAAATCAGAGAAGAAGAAAAAGAAAGACATCAGACAAGTATAATTTTTACCTAAATAAGCAGGAATTGTAGAACAAGCAGCTTCCAAAACTACAGAAATGACAGAAACATAAGCTTGAATGACTGACTAACTTGAATATGTTAATTATCCTAAATAGTTACAATAGCAACTTTCAAGGATTAGAACTGCACATTACATTTTTTAAGGGGTTGTACAGGTACAATACCTTAAACAAGAGATCAAACATATATAGAGTAAGTTATAACAAAAAATACTCACCAAATTTGTAGCAATATAAAAACCTCCATACCAATATAAAAATATGTTCCTTGTTAATGTTGTTTAGTTTGAAAGTATATTCAAGAATCAACCCTTTTATTCTATCATTCTAATATCCCCT
Organism: Apodemus sylvaticus; assembly: GCF_947179515.1. NCBI lineage: Eukaryota > Metazoa > Chordata > Mammalia > Rodentia > Muridae > Apodemus > Apodemus sylvaticus. Next base: position 83,258,403 of record NC_067474.1, read on the forward strand.
TTAATTCTTATTATCTTTTTCCTCCATGTTTCCCAAACATTAGATAGGAGAAAAAGAAGTATAGATGAAAGAAAGAGAGAAATCCCTGAATCCTACCTCCTTTAGTTTGTTTCCTCCCTGACCAAGACCATTAAAGTCTTGTAACAAATTGTAACAAAGCCCCTTAAATGATGGCAAACATCTCTCACCCACCAAACATCAAAAAACAACCTACCACACTTTTCATAAACAGGGACTTCATTCTTTTAAAATTGTTTCCTGCGATCACTGGATGATGCAGGACCCTAAGAAAATTAGAATATTGGATAAGTCCTGAGAAAGCTAGCTGTAACATTTCTGTCCAGACTGTGTGATGTAAAGTTCATGGCATACGTGAAGTCTATGAGGCTTTGTCAACTGGGCTTAGCTGCTTTGAATCTGTCCTTGAAGGGGTTCTTTTTTTTTTTTTTTACAGTTCTTTTTTTTAAATATTTTTATTTACTTTTATATTTTCTATATTCTTTGTTTATATTCCAAATGATTTTCCCTTTCCCAGTTCCCCTCCCCATAAGTTCCACAAGCCCTCTTCCCTCTACCCAGTCCTCAATCAACCTCCCTCCCACTTCTCTGTCCTGATAATCCCCTACATTGCTACATCAAGCCTTTCCAGGATCAGGGCCCTCTCCTTGAAGGAGTTCTTGATGAAACAACAGATAAGGTACTTTGTCATACTGGATCTAGCAAGATGCTGGTATAAATACTTCTCAGCATTTCAGCATCCTCAAGGGTGAATCTTGTCAGGGATGCTTTAATTTCATTGATGTCTAGTTGTCTTGTTCAATGAACATATAAATTTTTAAAAGTAACATATTTCTGCACGTGTGCATGTACACACACACACGTTTTTGCCAATCTGTGCATACTGCACATTATATGTGTGTGTATGTGTATGTGTGTGCATATATATATATATATATATATATATATATATATATATATATATATGTAAGAGCAAAAATGATTCTCTGCTCTTTGTTCAAAGAGATGAGGCATCTGTCCTTTTTTATAAGTTAGTGTGAATGATATAACCAAAGAACCAAAGTGTAATATAAATTTTCACCTATGCCATTTGAAAGAATGGCATGATAAGTCTTGAGGACCCTGTAGTCCTCAAGTTGAAGTCCTTCCTGGATACAATTTCATGTCCCATCCTATCCCACATTTAGTCCCAAGGAATCAGTGTTCCTGCTTCTTGTTTTGTCATTCTCGATATTTTATTTCATGTCTGTAGATAAGCTTTGCAGGAGATCAGCCATGGTCATATCTAGTCTTTATGAATTTTGAGGGATTCTACAGCTTTTCTTCTCCTCATAAAACACAGTCAAAACCTCTCCTTCAATGCAACACAGTTCCTTCCTTTCATTCTGAAGTTAAGACATACTTAAAGTAGAGGGAATGTTCTAAATGTTCTAATTTATCAGCCTACCACCCTTAATCCAATGTCCATCAGCCGCTATTGCTTTTTGTTCATTGGTATTAAAAAAACCTTTAAAGTTAAAAAGGTCTAAATAATCTATCTCGGGGGGGGGGTCTTCGTTACCTCTTTCTGTTTACAATTCACCCCTTTTAAACTCTTATTACATATTTCTATAACTGCTTGTTCTGTAGTACTGTGTAGTTTACCTAGATTATATTTATAATATGTAAAAATTATTTCTTTTTACTAGTGCCATATGCTAGAGAATTGGCAGTCTTCATTTGTACAGATATGCCCATAATAGTCATAACTTCTTTTTTTATTCTTTAATTTTTTTCAGTCCAGTTATTATCCCCCTCCCTGACTGCCCTCTGACTTTTCCAAATCCCATACCTCCTCTGCTGTCTTCAAAAGGATGTCCTCACTCCAAAACCCTATGCCACCAGACCTCCCCTCTCCCAAGGGCCTCAAGTCTTTTGAGGGTTAGGTGTATCTTTCCTCACATAGGCCAGATAAGGATGTACTCTGCTATATGTGTGTTAAAGGCCTCATATCATTGTTGGTTCAGTGTCTGAGAGATCACAGAGATTTAGGTTGAGGCTGCTGGTCTTCCTATGGGGTCTCCCTCCTCCTCAGCATCTTCCAGCTTTTCCCTAATTCATCCACAGGGCTCTAGATCTTCTGTCCATTAGTTGGGTGCAATCTTCATCTGACTCTTTCAGCTGCTTGTTGGGCCTCTCACAGGGCAGTCATGATAGGCTACTGTCTAGAAACACACCATAGCATCAGTAATAGTGCCAAGCCTTGTAGCCTCCCCTTGATATGGATAACAATTTGGGCCTGTCACTATACCTCCTTTCCCTTTCTTCTCCATTTTTGTCCCTAAAATTCTTTTAGACAGGAATAATTCTGAGTCAGAGATTTTGACTGTGGGATGGCAACCCCATCTCTCCACTTGTCCTGTCTTTCTACCGAAGGTGGACTTTACAAGTTCCCTCTCTCCACTCAAGGTTGTTTCATCAAAGGTCCCTTCCTTTAAGTCCTGAGAATCTCTCACCTCTCATTCTGTTACATCCTAGAGGGTCTCCTCCAATCTACTATCTCCTGAAGTTGCCTGTTTCCATTCTTTTTTCTGGCCCTCAGGGCTTCAGTCCTGTTTTCCCTTACCCCCAACGCTTACTCATGTTCCCCTTTTTCCTACCCTGCCCCTTTCCCACCCAGATCCCTCTCTCCCTCTGCCTCCTATGATGGCTTTCTTCTCTCTCCCTTACTTGAGTCTTTCATATTGTTAACCTTCTTCAGTTCTGTGGATTGTATTCTGGATATTTTGCTTTTTTTGACTAATATCAACTTATTAGTGAGTATATACCATGTATGTCCTGTTGATTCTGAATTACCTCACTCAGGATGATATTTTCTAATTTCTTCCTTTTTGCCTGCAAAACTCATGTCTTCATTTGTAATAGCAGAGTAGTATTTCATTGTGTAAATAAACGACATATTCTATATCCATTCTTCAATTGTGAGACATCTGGGTTGTTTCCAGCTTCTGGCTATCAAAATAAGGCTACCATAAACACAGTAGAACACATGCCCCTGTAAGATAGTGGGACATCTTTTGGGTATATGCCCAGGAGTGGTATAGCTGGGTCTTCAGGTAGATCTATTTTCAATTTTCTGAGGAACATCTATATTGATTTCCAAAGTGGTTGTACCAGTTTGCAATCCTACCAGCAATGAATGAGTATTCCTCTTTTTCCAAATCCTCAAGAACATGTGTTGTCATTGGCATATTTTATCTTAACCATTCTGATTGGTATAAGATGGAACCTCAGAGTCATTTGATTTGCATTTTCCTCATCACTAGGGAGTTTGACCAGTTCTTTTTTTTTCTTTTTTAAATTTATTTTCTATATTCTTTGTTTACATTCTAAATGATTTCCCCTTTTCCGGTTCCCCCCTCCCTATATGTCCCATAAGCCCTATTCCTCTTCCCTTTACCCATTCCCCAATCACCCCTTCCCATTTTTCTGCCTGATAATCCACTACAATGCTGGATCAAGTCGTTCCAGGACCAGGACCCTCTCCTTCCTTCTTGGGAATCATTTGATATGTTAATTGTGTCTTGAGTATTCAGAGCTTCTGTGCTAATATCCACTTATCAGTGACTACATTCCATGTGCATTCTTTTGTGATTGGGTTACCTCACTTAATATGATATTTTCCAGTTCCAACCATTTGCCTAAAAATTTCATGAATTCATTGTTTCTAATTGCTGAGTAGTATTCCACTGTGTAAATATACCACATTTTCTGTATCCATTCCTCCACTGAGGGACATCTGGGATCTTTCCAGCTTCTGGCTATTATAAATAAGGCTGTTATGTACATAGTGGAGCATGTATCCTTATTGCATGCTGCGGAATCCTCTGGGTATAAGCCCAGGAGTGGTATAACAGGGTCCACCGGACATGTCATGCAGTTCCCTCTTTCTACGCTCAATTTGTCTTACTTATTCCTTGTACCCTGATGTGACACTATGCTCTGAAGAAACCCAGTCCTCAGATTTTTAATGTGCCCTGAGGAAGATCAAAATGAACTTATCAGAATCCTGTTCCGGTACAAACTGCCATTTACCTATAGGACACCCAGTAACTTTGTTTTGAGGGGAAAGCACTACGATTGATGTTGCTGATAATGGAACAAGGATGAGCAGCTTCTTAAGACAGAGGAGGCACATGTGCCTGCCCTGGCTCTACGGAACAGAACTGCTTTCAGGTGCCAAAGGGACCGGGCAAAGGGATCTGGGCAGAAGGAGCGAGGGCTGAGCGGGCAGGTGTCTCTGTTCTCTCCAGGTTCCTGGTCTCAGTTCAGTGTCAGCCAGGTGGGCCAGTGTTTTGACATTATGACATGATGTTGCCTATAAAGTTCATGAATCAGAAAATCGAGTTGCAAATTTAAAAGAAAAAAAAAATCCCAGGACAGGCGAGTTGGCTCAGCCTCTAAGAAGACTGGCTGCTCCTCCAAAGGACCAGGGTTCATATCTCAGCACCCGCATGGCTGCTCACAACTGTCTATAATTCCAAGATTGGACACCCTTACACGGATATACACGCAGGCAAAACACAAATGCACATAAGATAAAGATAAATTTAAAAAAAAAATCTCTCAATGTGGAACCGCCAGACTGATTGCAAGAGTGGTTGTACCAGCTTGCAATCCTGCAGCAATGGAGGAGTGTTCCTCTTTCTCTACATCCTCACCAACACCTGCTGTCTCCTGAGTTTTTAATTTTAGCCATTCTGACTCTTTACGTGCTTCTCAGCCATTCAAGTTCCCTCTGTTAAGGGCTGGAGGGAAGGCTCAACCATTAACGGTTAGGCTCACAACCAAAAATATAAGATTCAGTTGTGAATTATGTTTTCTTTACACTGCCTTTTTTGATTGGGTTGATTAGGTTTTCTGTGGTTCACTTCTTGAGTTCTTCATGTATTTTGGATATTAGTCGTCTATCACATGGGGGCCACTAACGATTTTTTTCCCAATCTATAAGTTGCCAATTTATCTTATTGACTATGTCCTTTGCCTTACAGAAGCTTTCCATTTTCATGTTGTCCCATTTAGAAATTCTTGATCTTACAGCCTGAGCTCCTGGAGATCTATTTAGGAAAATTCCCCCTATGCCAATAAATTCGAGGTTCTTGCCCACTTTCTATTTTATTAGATTCAGTGTATCTAATAATAACAAAAAATGCGTAATTATAGAATCAGCCTTTCAGATTCTAAAGCAGTTTCCCATTGAAGTCCTAAATATGTGTCTATGCTATGGTGTGCATACATTAATTTTTCAAATTTTGCAAAATAAAACACACTTGTTTACTAAATTTTATTTCTTTTAGTACAGTTTGGCTTATTCCCTGCAGGTAATAGATTAGATTACCCAAAGAACAAGTAGGATATTTCTTTTTTTTTTTTTGATTCTTTTTTATTGATATATTATTTATTTACATTTCAAATGATTTGCCATTTTCTGGGTCCCCACTCCCCGCAAGTCCCATAAGCCCTCTTCCCTCCCCCTGTTACTCCATCTACCTCTTCCTGCTTCCCTGTTCTGGAATTCCCCTATACTGTTGCACTGAGTCTTTCCAGAACCAGGGGACACTCCTCCAATCTTTTTGAACATCATTTAATATGTGGATTATGTCTTGGGAATTCAAAGTTTCTAGGCTAATATCCACTTATCAGTGAGTGCATACCATGATTGATCTTTTGAGACTGGGTTACCTCACTTAGTATGATGTTCTCCAGCTCCATCCATTTGTCTAAGAATTTTATGAATTCATTGTTTCTAATGGCTGAATAGTACTCCATTGTGTAAATATACCACATATATTTATCCATTCCTCCATTGAAGGACACCTGGGTTCTTTCCAGCTTCTGGCTACTACAAATAGGGCTGCTATGAACATAGTGGAGCATGTGTCCTTATTGCATGATGGGGAATCTATGGGTATATGCCGAGGAGTGGTATAACAGGGTCCTCAGGAAGTGTCATGCCCAGTTTTCTGAGGAACCACCAGACTGATTTCCAAAGTGGTTGCACCATTTTACAATCCAACCAGCAGTGGAGGAGTGTTCCTCTTTCTCCACATCCTCGCCAATACCTGCTGTCTCCTGAGTTTTTGACCTTAGCCATTCTGACTGGTATGAAGTGAAATCTCAGGGTTATTTTGATTTGCATTTCCCTAATGATTAATGATGTTGAACATTTCTTAAGGTGTTTCTCAGCCCTCCGAAGTTCTTCATGTGAAAATTCTTTGTTTAGCTCCATACCCCATGTTTTAATGGGGTTATTTGGTTCTCTGGGTTCTACCTTCTTGAGTTCTTTGTATATATTAAATATTAGCCCTCTGTTGGAGTTAGGGTTGGTGAAGATCCTTTCCTACTCTGTTGGTTGACGTTTTGTCCTTTTGACACTGTCCTTTGTCTTACAGAAACTTCGTAGTTTTATGAGGTCCCATTTGTCAATTCTTAATCTTAGAGCATAAGCTCTATTCAGGAACTTTTCCCCTGTGCCCATGTTCTCAAGGGTCTTCCTCAGTTTCTTTTCTATTAGTTTCAGTGTGTCAGGTTTTATGTGGAGGTCCTTGATCCATTGGGAGTTGAGCTTAGTACAAGGAGATAAGAATGGATCGATTCGCATTCTTCTCCATGCTGACCTCCAATTGAACCAGCACCAGTTGTTGAAAAGACTATCTTTTTTCCACTGGATGCTTTCAGCTCCTTTGTTGAAGATCAAGTGACCATAGGTGTGTTGGTTCATTTCTGGGTCTTCAATCCTATTCCATTGATCCACTTGCCTGTCATTGTAACAATACCATGCAGTATTTATCACTATTGCTCTGTAGTAAAGTTTAAAGTCTGGGATACTGAATCCCCCTGAAGTTCAATTACTGTTGAGAACTGTTTTAGCTATCCTGGGTTTTTTGTTATTCCAGATGATTTGAGAATTGCTCTTTCTAGCTCTATGAAGAACTGGGTTGGGATTTTTATGGGGATAGCATTGAATCTGTAGATTGCCTTTGGCAAGATGGCCATTTTAGCTATATTAATCCTGCCAATCCACAAGCATGGAAGATTTTTCCATTTTCTGAGATCTTCTTTGATTTCCTTCTTCAGAGATCTGAAGTTCTTGTCATATAGGTCTTTCACTTGTTTGGTTAGAGTTACCCCAAGATACTTTATGCTGTTTGTAGCTATTGTGAAGGGAGTCATTTCCCTAATTTCTTTCTCAGTCTGCTTATCTTTTGAATATATAAAGGTTACTAATTTGCTTGCATTGATTTTGTAGCCAGCCACTTTGCTGAACTTGTTTATCAGCTGTAGGAGTTCTCTAGTAGAGTTTTTAGGGTCACTTAAGTATACTATCATATCATCTGCAAATAGTGATAGTTTGACTTATTCCTTTCCAATTTGTAACCCTTTGACTTCCTTCTGTTGTCTAATTGCTCTAGTTAGGACTTCAAGAACTATATTGAAAAGATATGGAGAGAGGGGGCAGCCTTGTCTAGTCCCTGATTTTAGTGGGATTGCTTCAAGTTTCTCTCCATTTAGTTTGATGCTGGCTACCGGTTTGCTGTATATTGCTTTTACTATGTTTAGATATGGGCCTTGAATTCCTGTGCTTTCCAAGACTTTTAGCATGAAAGGATGCTAAATTTTGTCAAATGCTTTTTCAGCACATAATGAAATGATCATGTGGTTTTTTTCTTTGAGTTTGTTTATGTAGTGGATATCATTTATGGATTTCCTTATATTGAACCATCCCTGCATCCCTGGGATGAAGCCTACTTGATCATGGTGGATGATCATTTTGATGTGTTCTTGGATTCGGTGGGCAAGAATTTTATTTAGTATTTTTGCATCGATATTCATAAGGGAAATTGGCCTGAAATTCTCTTTCTTACTTGGATCTTTGTGTGATTTTGGTATCGGCGTAATTGTGGCTTCGAAGGAGTTGGGTAGTGTTCCTTCTGTTTCTATTTGCTGGAAAAGTTTGAAGAGTATTGGTGTTAAGTCTTCTTTGAAGGTTTGATAGAATTCTGCACTGAAACCATCTGGTCCTGTGCTTTTTTTGGTCGGAAGCCTATCTATGACCCCTTCTATTTCTTTAGGTGTTATGGGTCTGTTTAGATGGTCTATTTGATCCTGGTTTAATTTTGGTAATTGGTATCTGTCTAAGAAAATGTCTATTTCGTCCTGATTCTCCAGTTGTGTTGAGTACAGGTTTTTGTAGTAGGATCTGATGATTTTTTGAATTTCCTCGGTTTCTGTTGTAATATCTCCGTTTTCATTTCTAATTTTGTTAATTTGGATACTTTCTCTGTGCCCTTTGGTTAGTCTTGCTAAGGGTTTATCTATCTTGTTGATTTTTTCAAAGAACCAGCTTTTGGTTTTGTTGATTCTTTGTATGGTTCTCTTATAATTTCCTTGGGGTTTTGCCAAGTGATAGGGAATACATTCTTCAAACCTTTCCTGTTAACATGGTATTTTTATGAAATTCCAAAGTTTCTCCTATATTTCCTATTAGTAACTGATCAATTTCATCATCATCTTGTGGTAGAGGGCCTGGTAGACCCATCTGAGACCTGATATATGGTATATGTAAAGAATTATTTCTATTTCTGATTAATATAGTTGAATAATAAGTGAAGTTAATTCCTAATCATCCTGAATAAATTTAATGGTTTCTATGTGCTACAGAACTCTTTTGGCATACTGATAGCCAGAGACTACATTAAGAAATTATGGAAAATATGATAGCATAAGAATGGGATAGAACTGTGATATTTTGAACTGGACCATAAGGTCTCAGAACAACTTTATTTAGTTTTTCTTACTTAGAACCTGCTTCTAATGATTTATATGCAACAGTATAGAATATAGGGGCCCCAGAAATTAATATCCCTATTAGTATGTGAGGGTAACTATAATTAGTTCTTTTTATAAATTAAAATTACTTCCTTTTGGTGTTTTGTTGTTAATCTCTCTTAAAAAAATACTAGAAGCTCATCATCAGTATTCATTTTCTACCCATAATGAAGCCATTTCAACATCAATAAAAGGTCCACTGCTGATTCTATTTTTGCTAATTGATGAAGTCTCATTTTTCTGGTCAAAATTAATTCAGAAACATTTCTATATAACTCTTTAATTTTCACTCTATGTCCTAAAAATATACATGTTAAGATGTAATCACCTATCTGCAGAAGAATTCCTATGGAAGACTGAAGAGATGACAATAATAACAAAAATATGTCATCTTTGTTTTCAAATGGTCCACATGTGCATTTTATATTTTTTCTACCAGAGCCAATTCTATCTTAGCCTTATTTAATACTTTTCTTAGATTGTTTAAGTCCTTATGACCTTGTAAAGTTTGAAATAAATTTTTTAGCTTTTGAGTAGTGAATCCAATTTTAGGCCATAACCAATGAATACCTTCACAACAATTTTTGAAATTTTTCTTTTCTTTTTTAAATTATTTTTAATTAATTTTTTATTTATTTATATTTCAAATAAAATCTCACTTCCTGGTTTCTCCTCCACAAACTCCCATTCTATACTCCCTCCACTATACTCCATACTTGCCTCTATGAGGGTGCTCCTTCACCCACTCACCCAATCCTGCCTCAGTGTTCTAGTATTCCCCTAACATGGGGTATCACACCTCCACAGGACCAAAGGCCTCCCTTTCCATTCAAGCCAGATACGACCATCCTCTGCTACATATGTAACTGGAACATGGATATCTCCATGTATACTCTTTGGTTGGTGGTTTAGCCCCTGGGAGCTCTGGGTGGTCCAGTTAGTTGATATTGTCCTCTATGTGGTTGCAATCTACTTCAGCTCCTTCAGTCTTTCCCCTAGGTCTTCCATTGTGGTCCCTGGGCTCAGTCTGATGGTTTGCTGTGAGTATCTGCATCTGTATTGGACTCTTCTTATTTGTACCTTCTATGTATGGATTTTCTTATTTCCTAAATAACTAGTAGAATCTCCTTTCCTCTTTACATTTTTTTCAGCAGTCATTTGTAATCTCCTAAAATGTAAAATTATCTTTACTTCATCAAACATTTTCTAATGAATCTCTATTTTAATCAGCCAGTAAACTATCCTCTGTATAATGGTAAAATATATGTTGAGAAAATTGCCTGTAGATTATTTCTAATGGCTGTTGTACAAAATATTGACATAAGGTAGGGTTATTCAACATTCCCTGTAGAAGCACTTCCCAACGATACCTTTTTATTAGATAACTATTATTAGAGGTAGGTATTGAGAAAGCAAACTTGTCTCTATCACGCTACTGAAAAAGGATTGTGACAAAGCAAACCTGTAAATCAATGAATATAATAGGCCATGCCTTAGGTAACAAAGAAGGCAGTGGTATTTCAGGCTGTAAAGAACCCATTAGCTGTTAACATTTTCCATTAGCCAAATTTCTTTTTAATGACAAATATAGGGATATTATAAGGGTTGGTAGACTCTTCTCTATTTTGAGGTTCCAGATGCTTTTGAACTAGCCATTCTAATGCTTGGAATTTTTCTTTCATCATAGACCATTATTCTCCCCAAACAGGGTGGTCAATCAACTAACTTAGTTCTAAGACTGTTAGTGTTCAGACAATAGTGTCTCCCCCATATAAAGTTGGAGAGTCAGCCTCCTCTGGGTCCTTCTTCCAGAAAAGTTGAGCAGTCTGGGTCTATCCTTGATTTTTTAATACCCTATTCAGGAACATTTACTATCTATTGGCTTATTCCTGAATTTGGAGAAATGATAATCTATGTTTTCCATTGTTTCTACAAATTTTTTCTCCATAAATTCATGACTATATCACCCATATTATGTTAATTTTTCTATTTGATAGCCTGGTCCCATATATTCAATCCATTTTACACTTTGTTTTATCTGGGATAAAGTTTCAATTTCAAGAAATTGAATATCTACCTCCTAAAGAGACCAATCTGGAGGCCAATAATTTGGTGATACTATTGCTCCATATGCTCTTGGGTCTAACATACCCTCAACCTCATTATTATTTATAAATACCTTTAGTTTTGGCCTCTGATCATCTCTAGAAGCTTGCCAAAATACCTCTTTTCTGACTCTTTTGGCATGTTTTGTTTTACCTATTGTAGCTTCTCTGACTTTGATATCTCAGTTTTAATGTCTATCTAATGTCAAGCACAGCTGTATAATTATTCTGTGGATAAGTTTCTCCATTACTGATCTGTGATGACTGATTTGAATGCTATATTGGGGCCTGAAATATTTGTGCTTACATGGGAATTCACATATCCACTCCAGGTCCCTGCCATCAGTTGATTTTTTGACTTGTTAATAAAGAACCAGTAACCAATAACTGGGCAGGGGGATAGAGACAGGCAAGAAACACAGATACAGCAAGAGGGATTTCACCATTAGGAAGGCAAAAGGATGGACCATCCTTGAGGAGCAAGAGGGAAAGCCAGACAACATACAAATTTCTGGGAAAAGCAGCCCCAGGGGCCACTCCCCAAATTGAGTCTGGGGTAGCAGAGATAAAGTATAGATTTACAAGTATTAGCTCAGAAATATTGGAGCAGAGTATGTTAGCCATGTGGAAGTTCAGAAGTATCACAGCCATTGAGCTAGCTAAGGAATATTAAATATAAAAGTTACATGTGCTTGTCTTTCTTTTTTTTTTATTGGTCATTTTAAAGACCATAATTTTTTAATATTTTTATTCGATATAATTTATTTACATTTCAAATGATTTCCCCTTTTCTAGCCCCCCCCCCACTCCCCAAAAGTCCCGTAAGCCCCCTTCTCTTCCCCTGTCTTCCCACCCACCCCTTCCCACTTCCCCGTTCTGGTTTTGCCGAATACTGTTTCACTGAGTCTTTCCAGAACCAGGGGCCACTCCTCCTTTCTTCTTGTACCTCATTTGATGTGTGGATTATGTTTTGGGTATTCCAGTTTTCTAGTTTAATATCCACTTATTAGTGAGTGCATACCATGATTCACCTTTTGAGTCTGGGTTACCTCACTTAGTATGATGTTCTCTAGCTCCATCCATTTGCCTAAGAATTTCATGAATTCATTGTTTCTAATGGCTGAATAGTACTCCATTGTGTAGATATACTACATTTTTTGCATCCACTCTTCTGTTGAGGGATACCTGGGTTCTTTCCAGCCACTGGCAATTATAAATAGGGCTGCTATGAACATAGTAGAGCATGTATCCTTATTACATGGTGGGGAATCCTCTGGGTATATGCCCAGGAGTGGTATAGCAGCAGAAGGAACACTACCCAATTCCTTCTATGAAGCCACAATTACGCTGATACCAAAGCCACACAAAGATCCAACAAAGAAAGAGAACTTCAGACCAATTTCCCTTATGAACATCGATGCAAAAATACTCAATAAAATTCTTGCCAACCGAATCCAAGAACACATCAAAACGATCATCCACCATGATCAAGTAGGCTTTATCCCAGGAATGCAGGGTTGGTTCAATATATGGAAATCCATCAATGCAATCCACTACATAAACAAACTCAAAGAGCAAAACCACATGGTCATTTCATTGGATGCTGAAAAAGCATTTGACAAAATTCAGCATCCTTTCATGCTTAAAGTCTTGGAGAGAACAGGAATTCAAGGCCCATACCTAAACATAGTAAAAGCAATATACAGCAAACCGGTAGCCAGCATCAAACTAAATGGAGAGAAAGTTGAAGCAATCCCACTGAAATCAGGGACCAGACAAGGCTGCCCCCTTTCTCCTTATCTTTTCAATATTGTACTTGAGGTACTAGCTCGGGCAATTCGACAACATAAGGAGGTCAAAGGGATACAAATTGGAAAGGAAGAAGTCAAACTATCATTATTTGCAGATGACATGATAGTCTACCTAAGTGACCCAAAGAACTCCACTAGAGAGCTCCTACAGCTGGTAAACAACTTGAGCAAAGTGGCAGGTTATAAAATCAACTCAAGCAAATCAGTGGCCGTCCTATACTCAAAGGATAAGCAGGCTGAGAAAGAAATTAGGAAAATGACCCCCTTCACAATAGCCACAAACAGTATAAAGTATCTTGGGGTGACTCTTACCAAACATGTGAAAGATCTGTATGACAAGAACTTCAAGACTCTGAAGAAGGAAATGGAAGAAGACCTCAAAAAATGGGAAAACCTCCCATGCTCATGGATCGGTAGAATCAATATAGTTAAAATGGCCATTTTGCCAAAAGCAATATACAGATTCAATGCAATACCCATCAAAATCCCAACTCAATTCTTCACAGAGTTAGAAAGAGCAATTATCAAATTCATCTGGAACAACAAAAAACCCAGGATAGTACTTGTCTTTCATTTGTAGACTCAAGAACATTGGGGGAAGGAGGAGAATCAAACTGAGTCAGCAGAGAAGTAAAGAGCAGAGCAAAGACTTACTGCTATCCCCTTCCCCTCACCCAATCCTGGGCATTTCTTGACAAGGGGTTAGCTTGTTTGTCTCTTGTTGATCTATATCCATCAGTCAAATGCTGACCTTTCCCACATCTGCATATTACAGAAGTGTCTGCTTCTTTTGGAATCATATTAGCTTTGCCTACTGTTCCTTTTGAAATGACCTTGCTTACCACACTTAAGATATTTGAGAGGTTGGATTTTCTCTAAAATTTTATAGATCACTTCTCCTATTAAAGTTACATCACATGAATGAGAACCAATATCAATTCATTTATTGGTGATGATTTTTCCTTTAGGGGCCTGATCACCTTTTGTCACTCAGAGTTAGCATTTCCCATGCCAAAGTTTCCATTAGCCCTTTCTTAGTTTATGAATCTGAAATGTTTTTCTCTATAACTGAAGTCAATCTTTATAAAAAGTCAGTGACTACTTCTTTTGGACCTTGTATAATATAATCTTGTATATCTGACTTGTATAATCAAGTCCTTTGCCTGTTTCTTTAATCTTGTCCCAAACACTTACAGCTGCCATGTGACATAATGCCAAGGAGGTCTCATCATATTCCATCCTCAGCAAATTGATCTTCACCTAATAACTGATCTTGAGAAATACTGATAACTCTGTCCCTATTTCTTCATATCCCTTAGCCTCTTCTCTCTACCACGAACTGGTGGAGAGGACCACGTTATGATATCTTTTACCATATCCTTCCAGTCTTGTGGGATTATTCTATTTTGAATCTCCCAAGAATTTAATATCTGCCTCACAAAGAGTGAATGCATATCATATGGGATAACACTTTCTATTTTTTTCAAATACAGTGCACTTGTGGTGTGCCATACAATTTTTCCATAAACCTGAGTGTAAGAACTGTCTGCTGGAATTTCTTTGTATACCATCACTGGTTTTTATTTGATTATTTTGCTTTGTTTGTTCATTTATCTTTAATCTTTTCTCAAAAGCCAAAAATAATGTTCTTAGTGAAATTAGCCAAGATAAAAATTTTAATATGAGGTTTTATGATAATATGACTTGGAGTGAGGTGTTTATTCTTTACTGCAGCTAGAAACTAGAACTTGGAATTACCCATGTCCTTGTTTTTTTCTCTTACAACTCTCAATAAAAGTTGAAAGGACCTTCTCCCAGAAAGCCCTTATTAAATCAGGGTATGAGATGCTTTTACCTGTAATCATGTTCTTATGGAAGACCTCATTAATGTGACACTAATACATAAGGTCTTCATGTTATAACTGGAATACAGCATTTCCTGAATGTGTAGCTTAACTTATTAGGCATCTTTTCTTCCCAAGTTGATAGAACAGAATTGCTAGTGGGATCTGAAAATGACTGTTACATTTCTTGTGTGTAAAATACTAAGAGAGGGTATCTCTGTATTTGTGAGGCTCTGGCAAAATTAACTTTAATAGCATCTCTGTGTTAAGAAGAACTGAGGACTTATAATATAGATGAGGACTCATTATATTTCAAAGTGTTATTTTCACCTACAGCTGTATAAATACAAAGCTTCTTTTTCAGTTCTTACAGTGAAAATTTTGTGAGACCAATAACTGTAAAGTTCACACTAAAGTGAAATGAAATGATAATCTGGATCATCCACAGTCTAATACTGTCAAGCTAGTTCAAATCAGCCCCAAGACAATGCTTATATTAAAATGTTCTTATCAGATTTGACTTCTGTTGTGAGCAAACTATGCTTCTGTCTTCATTGAGCTTTTGAGTTGTCTCATGATTTGATCTGTGTCCACAATTTTCTGATGGATGTATGAAGATATTTTCCTTTGCTTCTTTAGTTTTATTTTGTATTTGGAAATATAGAAAAAGATATTATATTGTAGCCAATATGTTATAGTTTCTTTATTATGTTTCTAGACTCCATTATATATCTTGATTATATATTTACTTTTGTTCAATTATTTTCCTATTAAAGTTTGTATTTCAATTATTCTTTGCCTTCCTGAAAATTTTGACTGGATCAGCAGATGAATTCCAGGTGTATCATACTAATCTCACCAAGAGCTTTTCTTTTCTTATAAAATCAAGTTTTTCTTGAAATGAATATTGTAGTAAATAATTCACTATATATGCTTAAGGAATAGAATATGATGTTATGAAATGTATATATAGAAAAAATAGGAGATATTTCTTTGTCTATCTCTAAAAACATGCTGCAATGCTGCAATTTCCACAATGAATTCCACTAAATCATTTTCAAGTCCTCTTCCTCCCTGTAAAAAAGTGGCAATACACATCCCACTTGCCTACCCAAAACTTTTCCCACACTCATACTTTATTTATTTATTTACTCATTTATTTATTTATTGGCATTCTGGAAACAGTCATTCCAAAAGGTATGCAGTGGTGTATGCTCACACTTTGAATTTGCCTCCTTCTGAGCAAGAAGTAGATAGAGCAGCTTATTTTGTCTTTCTATGTTTCTGTTTTCCAGAGGTAGCACACTCCTATAAGAGCTATCTCTCTGAATCTTAAGAAGACATTTCTGTCCCTACTTACAAAAATACCTCAATTGATAATCACTTTAGAGACTCAAGAACAATGTATTTGGAAATTAGTACTATTTGTTAATTGTTAATAGTAAATAAGGTTTACATAACATTTTTTTCATTGTCAAAATGTCATTATTGAAGAACTTATCAAAATAATTACTCAATATGAATTTACTTAACTAATTTGTTCATAATAAGGAATATATGTTGTTGCCACCAATTAGGGATTAGAACTAGCAATGTAACTGATCATATTACTTTTAATGTATCACTGGTGTGAAACAATGGGTTTATTGTTCTGCTTGTTTGTTTTGATTTGATTTATTTTGCTTTGTTTATATTTTCTTGTGAGACTTTGTAGAAGGGATGGAAAGATAGGTCAGTCAGTATGAGACCTCTGGGATACCCGCAGCTCTCATGAGCAACTTGCTGTCCCACTGACCCCCATTCTCCTGCCACCTCTCTACCCATCTTTTTCAGACCTATAGATCCTGAACCATACAGAACTGCTGACCATACACCATCAAGCTTAAGGATACGCATGGGAGGAAATACAGAGACAAAGTATGGAGCAGAGACTGAAGAAAAGACCATCCAGAGACTGCCCCACCTAGGCATTCATCTCATATACCATTAAAAAACTCAGACACTATTGTGGATGCCGACAAGTGCTATTTGACAGGAGCCTGATATAGCTGTCTCTCGAAAGGCCCTGCCAGTTCCTGAAAAATACAGGGAGTGGGAGGGGGTGCTCTCTGCCAGCCATTGAACTGAGCACAGTGTCCCCAATGGAGGAGCTAGAGAAAGGATTCAAGGAACTGAAGGGGTTTGCAGCACCATAGGAGGAACAACAATCTGAACCAATCAGTACCTCCAGAGCTCCCAGGGACTTAACCACCAACCGAAGAGTTCAGATGGAGGGACCCGTGGCTCCAGCCACACAGGTAGCATTGGATGGCCTGGTTGGGCATTAGTAAGAGGAGAAGCCCTTGGTCCTGTTAAGGCTCATTGCTCCAGTGCAGAGGAATGTCTGGTCAGGGAAGCAGAAGTTGGTGGGTTAGTAAGCAGGGCAAGTGGGAATAGGATAGGAGGTTTTTGCAGGGGAAACATGTAAAAGAGGATAGCATTTGAAATGTGAATAAAGAAAATATCTATTAAGAAAGAAAAGAAAAGAAAAAATAAAAATAAAAAGATGAAACAAACAAATCTCTTAAATAGATTCAAGAAAATATAATTAAACAGGTGAAGAAAATGAATAAAACTGTTGAAGACCTGAAAACAGAAGTGGAGTCAATAAAGAAAACATAGTCTTGACCTCCCACCAGTCATTTAGGAGAGACTCGCCTCCATCTTGGTTCTCAGATACCAGAGAGACCAGACAGCCTGAGGTACACAAACATAACCCGAGACCAAGATCGTGGGGGTCAAAGCACAAGGGTGTTGGCCTGCACCCAGGCCCTGGGCTGTTTGGGGGGCCATCGGGGTGCCAACGCGGCCAGGAGGTTGTTTGCCCAGCCAGGGGCGCACACCGCAATTTTGCCTATAGGATGGGACACCAGAGTGTTCTAGCAGGCAAAGCTGGCTAACAGGCATAACTCGAGGCTAACATAGTGGTGCTCTAGGCCCTGGCAGGCCCTGGACTGCCCCCAAGACATGGACTGCTCAGTGGGCCATCTGTGTGTCAACCCGGCCAGGAGATTTTTAGCCTAGCAGACTCTCCCCACACTTTCAGAGAGCTCACACACACCATTGCCATCCTGGCCACCTGACAGACCCAATTAACAGTCATAGCCCGAGGGGAACTTTGCTCAGAACTTGGCCTGCCAGGCTTTTGCCTAGACTCAGGGTCTGAGCAGCTAGGCTAGCCTTGTGTGCACCAACCCAGTTGGGAGTTTGGCTGCCCAGCAGAGTGATCAGCACTCAGAAAAGGGCCCGCAGCATACACCATCAGCACTCCCTGAAGGAGCAAACTGGCACCATCTGATTCACAGACACAATCTGGGGCAAAGCACACTAGGGCTGCAAGGGCACCCAAGAGGAGGACAGCACATCAGCAATCTGCATCAGAGGAAACCCAGCCATCCAGATTTGCAGAAATAGCACTAGAGCCTCTCAGGAGGCTCAAACACCAGCCAAAGACAACACCAACTAACAACAGAGAACAAGATGGCAAAAGGCAAACATAGGAATGCTGCTAACAGAAATCTAGGCAATATGGCATCTGAACCAAACTCTCCAACATCAGCAAGTGCTGGTTATGCCAATATACCAGAGAAACAAGATTTGGATTTAAAATCACTGGTCACGATGCTGCTAGAAGAACACAAAAAGGACATAAATGAATCTCTTAAAGAAATAAAGGGGGACATGAATAAGCTAGAAACCCGTATAATGGAAACACAAAAATCACTTAAAGAAATTCAGGAGAATAAGGCTCAAGAGATAGAAGCCAATAAAGAAGAAACGCCAAAAAAAAAAAAAAAAAACTTAAAGAAATGCAGGAGGACTTGAGTCAACAGGCAGAACTCATGAAAGAGGAAACACAAAAATCTCTTAAAGAATTACAGGAAAACACAAACAGACAAATGATGGAACTGAGCAAAACCATCCTGGATCTAAAATCAGAAGTAGAAACAACTAAGAAATCACAAAGACAGACAGCTTTGGAGATAGAAAATCTTGAGAAGAAATCAGGGGCCATAGATGCAAATATGAACAACAGAATACAAGAGATAGAAGAAAGAATCTCAGATGGCGAAGATACCATAGAAACCATCGACTCAACAGTCAAAGAAATGCAAAATGCTAAAAGCTTGTATCCCAGAACATTCAGGAAATCCAGGAGACAATGAGAAGACCAAACCTAAGGATTATAGGTATAGATGAGAGTGAAGATTTACAACTGAAAGGGCCAACAAATATCTTCAAAAAAATTATGGAAGAAAAGTTTCCCAACTTAAAGAGAGAGGTGCCCATGAATATACAAGAAGCCTACAGAACTCCAAACAGACTCTACCTGAGCAGAAGTATCTCTCGCCACATAATAATTAAAACCCCAAATGCACTAAACAAACAAAGAATATTAAAGGCATAAGAGAAAAAGGGCAAGTAACATATAAGGAAGACCTATCACAATCACACCAGACTTCTCACCAGAGACAATGAAAGCTAGAAGATCCTGGGCAGATCTCATGCAGACTCTAAGAGAAAACAAATGTCAGCCAAGACTACTATACCCAGCAAAACTCTCATTCAACATAGATGGAGAAACCAAGATAGTCCATGAAAAAAACCAAATTTCCACAAACCCAGCTCTGCAAAGAATAATAGGAGGAAAACTCCAATACAAGGAGGGAAACTACACCCCAAAAAAAGCAAGATAGTTACCTTACTTCATCAAACCCAAAAGAAGACAACCGCTCAAATATAAAAATAACATCAAAAATGACAGGAAGTAATAATCACTATTCCTTAATATCTCTAAACATCAATGGACTCAATTCCCCAATAAAAACACATAGACTAACAGACTGGATAAGGAAACAGGACCGTTCATTTTGCTGCATACAGGAGACACACCTCAGTGTCAAAGACAAAACTACCTTAGAGTAAAAGGCTGGAAGACAATTTTATAAGACAATTGTCTCAGGAAACAAGCCAGAGTAGCCATTCTAATATCAGATAAAATTGACCGTCAATCTAAAGTCATCAAAAGAGACTCAGATGGACACTAATTGCTGGTCAAAGGAAAAATCCACCAAGAAGAACTTTTAATTCTGAACATCCATGCGCCAAATGCAAGGGTACCCTCATTCATAAAAGAAACATTACTAAAGCTCAGGGCACAAATTACACCTAACACAATAATTGTGCCGGACTTCAACACTCCACTCTCCTCAATGGTCCGATCAGGAAAACAGAAACTAAGCAGGGACACAGTAAAACTAATTGAAGCTTTGAACCAATTGGATTTGACTGATATTTATAGAACATTTCACCCTAAAGCAAAAGAATATAACTTTTTCTCAGCACCTCATGGTACCTTCTCTAAAATTGACCATATAATTGGTCACAAGACAGACCTCAACAAATACAAGAAGATCAAAATAATCCCATGCCTCCTATCAGATCACTATGGAGTAAGAGTGGTTTTCAATAGCAACAAAAACAACAGAAAGCCCACATACATATGGAGGCTGAACAATACTCTACTCAATGACACCTTGGCCAAAGAAGAAATAAAGAAAGAAATCAGAGAGTTTTTAGAATTTAATGAAAATGAAGGCACAACATACCCAAATCTTTGGGACACAATGAAAACAGTGCTAAGAGGAAAACTCATAGCCCTGAGTGCCTCCAATAAAAAAATGGAGAGAGCATACACTAGCAGCTTAACAACACACCTGAAAGCCCTAGAACAAAAAGAAGCCAATTCACCCAGGAGGAGTAGAAGACAGAAAATCATCAAACTCAGGGCTGAAATCAATCAAGTGTAAACAAAGAGAAACATACAAAAATCCATGAATCCAGGAGCTTGTTCCTTGAGAAAATCAACAAGATAGATTAAACCCTTAGCCAGCCTGACCAAAGGGCACAGAGAAAGTATCCAAATTAACAAAATTAGAAATAAAAAGGGGGATATAACAACAGAAACTGAGGAAATCCAAAAAATTGTCAGATCCTGCTACAAAAGCCTATACTCAACACAACTGGAGAATCTAGAGGAAATGGACAATTTCCTAGAAAGATTCCAAATACCAAAATTAAATAAGGACCAAAATAGATCATCTAAACAGTCCCATAAACCCTAAATAAATAGAAGGGGTCATAGAAAGTCTTCCAAAAAAAAAAAAAAAAAAAGCATGGGACCAGATGTTTTCAGTGCAGAATTCTATCCGACCTTCAAAGAAGACCTGACACCAATACTCTTCAAACTATTCCACAAAATTGAAACAGAAGGAACACTACCCAATTCCTTCTACGAAGCTACAATTACGCTGATACCAAAACCACACAAAGATCCAACAAAGAAAGAAAACTTCAGACCAATCTCCCTTATGAACATCGATGCAAAAATACTCAATAAAATTCTTGCCAACCGAATCCAAGAACACATCAAAACGATCATCCACCATGATCAAGTAGGCTTTATCCCAGGGATGCAGGGTTGGTTCAATATACGGAAATCCATCAATGCAATCCACTAAATAAACAACCTCAAAGAAAAAAAAAACACATGGTCATTTTATTGGATGCTGAAAAAGCATTTGACAAAATTCAGCATCCTTTCATGCTTAAAGTCTTGGAAAGAATAGGAATTCAAGGCACATACCTAAACATAGTAAAAGCAATATACAGCAAACTGGTAGCCAGCATCAAACTAAATGGAGAGAAACTTGAAGCAATCCCACAAAAATCAGGGACTAGACAGGGCACCTCCCTTTCTCCTTATCTTTTCAATATTGTACTTGAGGTACTAGCTCGGGCAATTAGACAACATAAGGACATCAAATGTATACAAATTAGAAAGGAAGAAGTCAAACTATCATTATTTGCAGATAGTCTACCTAAGTGACAATACAAACTCCACCAGAGAACTCCTACAGATGGTAAACAACTTCAGCAATGTGGCAGGTTATAAAATCAACTCAAGCAAATCAGTAGCCTTCCTATACTCAAAGAATAAGCAGGCTGAGAAAGAAATTAGGGAAATGACACCCTTCACAATAGCCACAAACAATATAAAGTACCTTGGTGTGACTCAGAACAAACAAGTGAAAGATCTATATGACAAGAACTTCAAGTCTCTGAAGAAGGAAATGTAAGAAGACCTCAAAAAATGGAAAAACCTCCCATGCTCATGGATTGGCAGGATTAATATAGGTAAAATGGCCATTTTTCCAAAAGCAATATAGAGATTCAATGCAATACCCATCAAAATCCCAACTCAATTCTTCACAGAGTTAGAAAGAGCAATTCTCAAATTCATCTGGAATAACAAATCACCCAGGATAGCTAAAACTATTCTCAACAGCAAAAGAAATTCTGGGGGAATCAATATCCCTAAACTCAGGCAATACTACAGAGCAATAGTGTTAAAAACTGCATAGTATTGGTACAGTGACAGGCAGGAGGATCAATGGAACAGGATTGAAGATCCAGAAATGAACCCACACACCTATAGCCACTTGATCCTCGACAAAGGGGCTGAAAACATCCAATGGAAAAAAGATAGCCTTTTCAACAAATAGTGCTGGTTCAACTGGAGGTCAGCATGCAGAAGAATGCAAATTGATCCATCCTTGTCTCCTTGCACTAAGCTCAACTCCAAATGGATCAAGGACCTCCACATAAAGCCAGACACTCTGAAGCTAATAGAAAAGAAACTGGGGAAGACCCTTGAGGACATCAGTACAGGGGGAAAGCTTCTGAGCAGATCACCAATAGTGTATGCTCTAAGATCAAGAATTGACAAATGGGACCTCATTAAATTACAAAGTTTCTGTTAGGCAAAGGACACCATCAAAAGGACAAATCAGCAAGCACAAAATTGGGAAAAGTTCTTCACCAACCCTATATCAGATAGAGGGCTAATATCCAATATATATAAAGAACTCATAAAGTTAGACTGCAGAAAACCAAGCAACCCTATGAAAAAAAATGGAGTACAGAGTTAAACAAAGAATTTTCACCTGAAGAACTTTGGATGGCAGAGAAGCATCTTAAAAAATGCTCAACTTCATTAATCATTAGGGAAATGCAAATCAAAACAACCCTGAGATTCCACCTTACACCAGTCAGAATGGCTTAGATTAAAAACTCAGGAGACAGCAGGTGTTGGTGAGGATGTGGAGAAAGAGGAACACTCCTCCCCTGCTTGTAGGTTTGCAAATTGGTACAACCACTCTGGAAATCAGTCTGGTGATTCCTCAGAATACTGGGCACCTCACTTCCAGAAGATCCTGCTATACCACTCCTGGGCATATACCCAGAGGATTCCCCACTATGTAATAAGGATAAAAGCTCCACTATGTTCATAGAAGCTCTATTTCTAATAGCCAGAAGCTGGAAAGAACCTAGGTATCCCTCAACCGAAGAGTGGATGCAAAAAATGTGGTATATATACACAATGGAGTACTATTCAGCCATTAGAAACAATGAATTCATGAAATTCTTAGGCAAATGGATGGAGCTGGAGAACATCCTACTAAGTGAGGTAACCCAGTCTCAAAAGATCGATGATGGTATGCACTCACTAATAAGTGGATATTAACTTAGAAAACTGGAATACCCAAAACATAATCCACACATCAAATGAGGTACAAGAAGAACAGAGGAGTGGCCCCTTGTTCTGGAAAGTCTCAGTGAAGCAGTATAGGGCAAAACCAGAATAGGGAAGTGGGAAAGGGTGGATGGGAGAACAGGGTGAGGGAAGGGGGCTTATGGGACTTTTGGGGAGTGTGGGTCTAGAAAAGGGGAAATCATTTGAAATGTAAATAATAAATATATCGAATAAAAAAAAACAAAAAAAAAAGAAAGAAAACACAGTCTCAGGGTATCCTGGAGATGGAAAATCTATGGAACAAAACAGGAACAACAGATACAAGTATCAACAACAGAATACAAGAGATGGAAGAGAGAATGTCAAGTATAGAAGATATAATTATAGATATCCATAACTCAGTTTAATAAATTATTAAAGCTAAAAAGTTCTTGACAAAAACTATCATGAAATCTGTTATACCATGGAATGACCTAACCTAAAAATAATAGGAATAGAAGAATGTAGAGTTGGAACTTCAAGGACCAAAAAATAGTCTCAAGAAAATCATAGAAGAACATTATTCCAACCTAAAGAAAGAGATGCCTATAAACATAGCTTACAGAACACCAATTAGACTGTATCACAATAGAAAATATTCCTACCATATAATAATCAAAACACAAAAACTATAGAACAAGGAAAGAATATTAAAAGCTGCAAGGGAAAAACACCAAGTAACTTAAAAAGGCAGACTTATAATTACACCAAACTTCTCAACAGAGGCTCTAAAGGCTAGAAGGACCTGGACAGATATCTTGAGATCTCTAAATATCCACAGACACTACCCTACACTATTATATCCAACAAAACTCTAAATCACTGTAGAAGGAGAAAACAAGTTATTTCAAGATACAGCCAAATTTAAGCAATATCTATCAACAAATCCATCCCTACAGAAAATAGTAGAATAAAAACTCTGATGTAAGAAGGGTAACTACAACCAAGGAAATACAGGCAGTATGTAACTCCATAACAGCACAAACAAACCAAGGGAATCACACACAATCTTACACATACTAACACCACCAATATCAAAATAACAGAAATTAAAAATCACTGGTCATGAATATCTCTCAAGATCAGTGGACCCAATTCTCCAGTAAAAGTCACAGGCAAACAGAATGGATGTTAAAATAGGAGCCATCATTCTGCTGCATGCAAGAAACATATCTCACCAATAAAGACAAGAATTACCTCATAGTGAATGGCTGGATTTTTTTTATCAACAAAGGCGCCTAGAAGCAACTTGGAATATTCATTTTAATATATAATAAAATACACTTTCAACCAAAATTAATCAAAAGGAGGAAGGAACTATACTTTGTACTCATCAAAGGAAAAATATACCAAGATGGTATATCAATATGAATATTTATGCCCCAAACACAAGGGTACACATATTTGCAAAGAAAGGCTGCTAAAGTTTAAGTCATATATGGAATCCCACACATTTATAGTAGAGGACTTCAATACCCTACTCTCACTAATTGACAGGTCATCCAGAGAAAAACTAAACAGAGATAATGAAACTAACTGATGATGTGAGTCAAATGGATCTAACAGATATCTGACAGATAACTCAGAGAATAATTCCCCCATCACAAAAGAATATACCTTCTTCTCAGCACCTTGTAGCACATTTACCAAAATTGACCATACAGTCAGTCACAAAGAAATCCTCAATAGACACAAGAAAATCAAAATAAAGCAATGTATCTTATCAGACCACAGTGGACTAAAGCTGGATTTTAAAAACAGAAACACCAGAAAGCCATCACATCCATGGGAACTGAACAATTATTTATTCAATGATCACTGGGTCAGGGAAAAAATAAAGAAACAAAGACTTTCTAGAATTCAGTGAAAATAAAATCATAATATATTCAAATTCATAGGACATGGTAAGAAACAGTGCTAAGAGGCCTCCATGAAGATATTAGAAAGTTGCCATACCATCATCTTAAATGTACATGTGAAAGCTCTAGGGAACAAAAAAAAAAAAAAAAAAAAAAAAAAAAAAAACTCACCCAAGAGAAGTGGAAGGCAGGAAATAATTAATAATCAGGACTGAAATCAATCAATTAGAAACAAAGAAAACAATATAAAGAATTGACAAAACCAAGAGCTGGTCCTTTGAGAAAAGCAAGAAGACAGAGAAATACTTAAGCAAACTATCTAAAAGAAAGACAGACAGTATCCAAATAAAACCAGATATGTAAAGTGAGACTTAACAAGAGACAAGTAGGACATTCAAATAATCTTTAGTTGCTATTTCAAAAGCCTGTACTCCACAAAATTGGAGAGACTTAGTGAAATGGAGGATTTTCTAGACAGATACCACTTACCAAAGTCAAATCAAAATGAGGTGAATTATTTAAACATCCCTATACACACACACACACACACACACACACTAAGCAGTCATTAAAATTCTACCTCCTCCCCCCCAAAAAAGCCTAGAGCCAGGTGGTTTTAGTGCAAAATTCTACCAGACTTTCAAAGAAGTGGTAATACCAATGCTCCTCAAACTATTCCACAAAATAGAAACAGAAGGAACAGTACCAAACTCAGTCTATGAAGCAACAGTCACCCTAATACCTAACCACATGAAAACACAACCAAGAAGAGAAATTCAGACCTATTTTTCTTGTGAACTAGTATGCAAAAATACTCAATAAAATACTCCCAAACTAAATCTAGAAAGACTTCAAATACATCATCCACTATGATGAAATAGGCTTCATTCCAGGGATTCAGGGATGGTTCATTATAAACAAACAAACAAAAAAACAAAAAAAAAATCAATGCCAACTACAATATAAGCAAAGTTAAAGAAAAAATTACATGATCATCTCATTAGATGCTAAGAAAGCCTTTAACAGAACCCAACTGCCCCTTCATGATAAATGTCTTAGAGAGATCAGGGATACCAGACATAGAGATAAACCAGGCACAGAGTCATCAGGGAAATGCCAATCAAAACAACTCAGATTCCATCTTACACCCTTCAGAATTGCTAAAATCAAAAAGTCAGAATAGCTAAGTCAAGTGATAGCACATGCTGGCAAGGATATGGAGGATGAGGAACAATTTTCCATTGTGGGCTATTGTGCAAACTTGTACCACTACTTTGGAAATCAATTTGGTGGTTTCTGAAAAACTGAAAATATATTTCTACCTCAAAACCCAGTTATACTGCTCCTGGGCCTATACCCCCAAAAAGGTTCCACTATGCCACAGGGACACATGCTCAAATATTTTCATAGCAGATTTATTTGTAATAGGTAAAAAGAGGAAACATCTCAGTTGTCCCTCAACTGAAGAATGGATAAAGAAAATGTGATACATCTACACAATGAAATCCTATTAAGCTATTAAAAATTGTGACATAAAAAAATTTTCAGGCAAATGGATGCAACTGGAAGATATCATTCTAATTCAGGTAGCCCAGTGTCAATATTAGCCATAAAATAGAGGATACCTATGCTATACTCCACAAACAAACAAACAAACAAACAAGCCAAAAGGGAGGATACTTGAATCTAACTTACAAGTTAGAAGAAAATAGTCACAGCAAGCAAATGGAGGGAGAGATCTGGGTAGGAGAGGTGATGTGGGGAGGCATAGTAGTGATGGCCAGATGGCTATGAGAATGAATGGAAACCTGTAACTGGTGATGGTTGGGGTTAGGAGGATAAGAGGCATCTTAAGTATGTGCCAGAGATCTGGGATGGGGAGGCCCCCAAGAATCAATGGGGGTGACCTTAGCTGGGACTCATAGCATCGAGGATATGGAAACTGAAGAGACTGCCTCTTCTATTCAGGCAGAAACACTAGTGGAGCAACTCAGACATCAACCTAGTAACAAAATTACTCCACTTTGACCCCAGAATTACTCTATCTAAAAGAAATTCAGGGATAGGGGATGGAACAAAGACTGTTGGAATGGTCAAACAATAGTCGGCCAACTAGATACCCATACCATTGGCATACACCTGACACTACTAATGATACTGTTAATCTTCATAAAGGAGTCTAGTATTACTGTTCTCTGTGAGATTCAATCCAGCAACTGTGTCAGGCATATAAAAAGACCAACAGTCAAACATTGGATGGAGTTTGGAAGCCCATATGGAAGAACTGGAGGAAGAATTGAGAGCCCTAAAATGGGAGGAACTCTACAGAAAGACCAACAGAGTTAACTAACTTGGACACTTGGGGTTCTCAGAGACTGAACCACCACCCAAAAACATACACAGGCTGGACCTATGCAATCCCTCGCCTGTGCATATATGTAGCAGATGTGCAGATTGGTTGGTCTTCATGTGGGTCCTAAACAACTAGAGTGTGGGGGCAGTGTTCCCTAAAGCTATAGTTTCTCTGTAGAATAAGTTCTTATAGATGGGCTTCCTTAGGGGCTGAAGAGGGATAGGATGCGTCTAGCCCTAAGAGATTAGATGTGCCAGGGTGGAGGATATTGGAGGGGGTGATAGAGAGGTGTATGAGGTAAGGAACTGTTAGAAGGAGGGCCAGAAGATGTAGTAGCAATCAATATGTAAAGTGAATAAATAAATTTAATTAAGGAAATAATATATATTCAGACCACTTTGGGATTCTTTTATTTATTATGCAGTATGTGAAAAGCTGAAGGAAAGGCATCATTTGATTACTCCATTAGAACATAAGGATACATGCTCTACTATGTTCATAGCAGCCCTATTTATAATTGCCAGATGCTGGAAAGAACCCAGGTATCCCTCAACAGAAGAGTGGATGCAAAAAATGTGGTATATCTACACAATGGAGTACTATTCCGCCATTAGAAACAATGAATTCATGAAATTCTTAGGCAAATAGATGGAGCTAGAGAACATCATACTAAGTGAGGTAACCCAGACTCAAAAGGTGAATCATGGTATGCACTCACTAATAAGTGGATATTAACCTAGAAAACTGGAATACCCAAAACATAATCCACACATCAAATAAGGTATAAGAAGAAAGGAGGAGTGGCCCCTGGTTCTGGAAAGACTCATTGAAGCAGTATTCAGCAAAACCAGAACGGGGAAGTGGGAAGGGGTGGGTGGGAGGACAGGGGAAGAGAAGGGGGCTTACGGGACTTTCGGGGAGTGGGGGCGCTAGAAAAGGGGAAATCATTTGAAATGTAAATAAATTATATCGAATAAAAAAATTAAAAAAAAAAGAACATCCTGAACCCCAAACTACCCACACCATGGTTTGGAGAATCACATAATAAAGTGCTTATAAACAGCCAGAACAATTTCTTCAACATGGCTAATTATATGATAAAGTATGGAATTTTCACAAGTGATCTGTGGCTCCAAGTTACTAGAATAAGGATACAAAATAATTACACCATGAGTCTATAAAGCTTTTTGAAGTGAAAATAATAACTAGATACAACCATTCTGTAATGCTTTTGTGAGGACTTGAGTGCCTCATCTCACTTCTGAGGAATATGCAGAACAACTAAAGTTTTAGAAAGAAAATTTAGTACAGAAGAATAGGTATCAGCTCAATGAGTCAATGTATTTAGGTCGATGACAAAAAATTTATTCCAGGTTATCCCTGCTCAGTAGAATTCCTGAGTGCTGTGTTACTGCATGCCAAAGCTAAGGACACATGTGCTATCTTAAACTGTATTGTCACAATATCTGATATTCATAACTGTTCTTTCATGTTAAAAGTCAATTGTGGATGTCCACAAGGTAAAATATGCTGCAAAGTAGGCAAAAAAATCCAGTACCACACAGCTAGCTGGACAAAGTCAGGAGCGAACAGCCTTCCTCATCACATTCATTTTACACTTTATTATCTAGCATAACATTTTTTCCAAAATCTACATGTAACTACTAGTTCTAGAGTAAATAACATAACTCAAGAAATTAATGCCATTGAACAGTACCATATAGGGTATGCCTAGTAGAAAACCATATCATGTATCCTATAAAGTATCTACACAGGATCCTAGACACTGTGTCTTATGGGAGTCACATCTTTTCTGTGCATATCTGCTCATTCCTCTTCCAAGTATGAAATAGGTGAGTAGGCAATTATAGTGTAATTAGAGGTGGGAAAACAAGGAATGCAAGTAATTTATTACTGTCCTAGTTTATTAGTCATTCACATTTTTGTTCTACTTTCTTAATGTATAAACAACAGAATAGCAGAGTATGTCTTTCTTGCCAAATTTGGGCAGAGTAGATTTTGCATAAAGTAAGTCAGTTCTGTCGTTTCTCTTTATCCCTCGGTAGTTAGCATGAATTCTTTAAATAAGGTGTAGAATTTTAAAAATCTTTCAACTAAAATGCCAAAATCTTTATATCATGACAGCGACAGGTTTGAAATAGAGAGTAATAAAAATATTTCTCAAGTACACACTATCATCATTCATCAGTTATTTTAGTATAGTTTACTTTGTAATATATTCCATTCACTTACTAAATATGACTGGTAATACATAATATAATTCCTGTACTGTGGTTCAAAGCTTGACAGGAGTCTACCCATAACACAACCCCCCTCTGCAATAGCCCTTTATGCTATAATACATAACATGTGGCTTTCTTGGCTTGCAAAGAGACCTTAAGAAAGCATGATTCTTGAATAATATACCACAGAGAAAATGTTTCTGAAGCTATGCTTTAAGATAAAGTAATCTAATTTTGTAATTATGGGTAGAGAAAGAATTCGATGTGGTTAGGCTGACTCTTATTATCATAATATGATTTTCAGGGAATTGGCATAGCTTACCAACTGAGACCACAATTACTAGATTGCTCATCCTTGGTGGGCTTTTGGTAAGATTTTAATCATGAAGAACCAAAAAGTGCATCAAACCAAGTAAACTTGAAATCAAGCATGTCTGTGTTTCCTTTATTAAGTGTAATTTAAGGAAACATCATGATTGGTTCCTATGTAAATCTATGGCAAATGTCTTGAAGTTTCTTCTGGTTTTATTTTCTTTCCTTAATAGTGGACGTAAAGAGACTTTTTTCCAATGAGAAATGATATTGAAATGCATGGGTTTGGAGACTTGTTCTAAATCCAGAAGATATTTTATGATATTTGTATATAACACTTATAGTTTCTCAAAGAAATGTAGAGGCTTTATGAAATCTAACAAAAATATTCAAAAGACCTGTAAAATTGAAAAATGTCTGATTTTTGTAAATCTTGTGTTGTATGAAGTATCAAATATAAAATATTGATATGTGCCATTCTGGCTGCCATTTGCATCAGGCAGGCAGCTCCACAGCCTTCTGTGCACAGCTTGCCAGGAGAGAATGATCTCCCAGTAGCTCTTTCACTTCTGAGTGAAGAAGTGAGATCTCCACCTTCTCTCTGGAAGGGAATAGCTAGGAGCTTACTGGTCATATGATCAGTGGAGCTGCTAGAACAGGAGTCTTCCCTTTTGGCCTTCATTTGTACCAGGGCATCAGGCAGGTCCATAGTCTTCTGTGCATAACCAACCAGGAGAGAGTGATCTCCCAACAGTGCATTCACTTCTGAGTGCAAAGGTGAGATCTCCACTTTCTCTCTGGAAGGGAATAGCTAGGAGATCACTGGTTATATGATCAGTGGAGCTGCTGGGACAGGAGCCCTCACTTCCGGCCGCCATTTTCACCAGGGAGCCAGGCAGCTTCACAGCCTTCTGTGCATAGAACTTGACAGAAGAGGGTTGGTTTCCCAGGAGTAGAGACACAGGCTTACAGGCCCACAGGAAAGACAAACTCCAGCCAGAGACAGCAAGACCAACTAACACCAGTGATAACCAGATGGAGAAAGGCAAGCACAAGAACCCTACCAACAAAATCCAAGGCTGCTTGCCAACATCAGAACCTAGTTATCCCACCACGGGAAGTCCCAGATACCCCAACACACTGGAAAAGCAAGAGTTGCATTTAAAATCTCGTCTCATGATGCTGATAGAGGACTTCAAGAAGGACTTAAATAACCCCCTTAAGGAAATACAGGAGAATATCTGTCAAGAGGTAAAAGCCCTTAAAGAGGAAATACAAAAATCCTGTAAAGAAATACAAGAGAACATGGGTCAACAGGTAGAAGCCCTTAAAGAGGAAACACAAAAATCTCTTAAAGAATTACAGGAAAACACAAACAAACACATGAAGACACTGAAAAAAACCATCTAGGATCTAAAAATGGAAGCAAATACAATAAAGAAATCACAATGTGAGACATCTCTGGAGAAAGAAAACCTTGGAAATAATTCAGGAGTCATAGATGCAAGCATCAACAACAGAATACAAGAGATAGAAGAAAGAATCTCAGGTGCTGAAGATACCATAGAAAACAATGACTTAGTCCACGAAAATGCAAAATGCATAAAGCTTGCAACCAAAAACATCCAGGAAATCCAGGACACAATGAGAAGACCAAACCTAAGGGTTATAGATATAGAAGAGAGCAAATATTTCTAAACTAAAGGGCCAGTAAATATCTTCAACAAAATTATAGAAGAAAACTTCCCTAACCTAAAGAAAGAGATGCCCATGAACATACAAGAAGACTTCAGAACTCCAAACAGACTGGACCAGACCAGAAAGTCCTGACACACAATAATCAAAACACCAAATGGACTAAACAAAGAATGAATATTAAAGGTAGTAAGGTAAAAAGAGCAAGTAACTTATAAAAGTAGGCCTATCCGAATTACACCAGCCTTCTCACCTGAGACTATGAAAGAGAGAAGGTCCTGCGAAGATATCATATAGACACTAAGAGAACACAAATGCCAGCCCAGACTACTATACCAGGCAAAACTCTCAATTACCATAAATGGAGAAGCCAAAATATTCGATGATAAAGCCAATTTTACACAATATTTGCTCACAAATCCAGCCCTACAAAGGATAATAGATGAAAAATGCCAACACAAGGAGGGCAACTATACCCTAGAAAAAGCGAGAAAATAATCTTCTTCCAAAAAACCCAAAAGAAAGTAACCATGCAAACCTGAAAATAACATCAAATATAAAAGGAAGCAACAATCATTATTCTTTAACATCTTTTAACATCAATGAACTCAATTTCCCCAATAAAAAGACATAGACCTATAGAAATATTTTTATGTAAATCTTCAATTTTATCAGAAAATGTTTTTAATTTCTTTCAATTTATTTAGTAATGCTTTTTATGTTTATCAAGTTATCTGTGTTATATTCCATGATAATCTTTAACTTTAACATGTTTTTCTATATATTTCTCCTATCAGAGATATTTACCATGTAAATCTTCAATTTTTTTCAGAAAATGTTTATAATTTCACTTTCAATCAACTTAGAAATATTTTATGCCTACCATTTTATCTGTATAATTTTCCCATGAAATAGTTAATCTTAACGTGTTTTTTCTATATATTTATTCAATTGTATCAGAGATATTTTCCATGTATATCTTCAATTTTATCAGAAAAAGTTTATAATTCCACTTTCAATCAACTTAGGCATATTTTTAGGCCTACCATTTTATCTGTATTATCTGTAAAATTGATATAGTCAATTTTAATATGTTTTTCTATATATTTCTTGAATTTTATTAGAAATATTTTCCTTGTAGATCTTCAATTTTATCAGAAAATGTTTATAATTCCATTTTCAATTAACTTAGAAATATTTTTATGCCTACCATTTTATCTGTAAGTTTCCATGATAATCTTCAATTTTAGGATGTTATTCTATATTTTTCTACAATTGTAACAGAAATGTTTTCTACATAAATCATCAATTTTATCATAAAATGTTTCTATTTCCTTTCTCAACTAACTTAGCAATGTTTTTATGTCTACCATTTTCCTCTTTAATTTTCCATGAAAATTGTCAATTTTGTGTTTTTCTATATATTTCTTCAATTTTTCAGAAATATTTTCCATGTAAATCTTCAATTTTATTTTAAAATGTTTTTACTTCCTTTTTCAATAAAAAAATGAAAAAAATCAACAAAATGACAGAAATCAGTACCCAGCATTCAATAAATACTCTGAATAGTTAAAAAAAATGATCTTTAAGGATTCCATGTCCCTTAAAAAATACTTAGAAGGAAAAAACAAGAAAAATTTATTTTGAACCTAAGTCTGAGTTTTAATTTACACTTACATGTACATGTATAAAATGTGTAATTTATAAGAATTGATTATACAGAATATCAATGTGTCATTGTTCAAGTCATATAAAACAATGGCGGTGTATTATACATGTGTTTGACTTCCATAATACTGTACACATTTTCTTTTTTTCATAAAAAACATCAATCCAATGGGTAATGATATTTTAGCTAATAATATTACAGCTGACAAAAAGAAATTTTAAAAAATTACAACACAGCTGAATGGGTCTTATTTCCATCGAAACTTAACTGACTCTCCCTCCTGAAGTCTAAGATTATTCAAAAAATTCAGTGAATGTATATTTTTCTCCCCACATACAAATTTACTATTGATCAATGGCTAGAAAATCCCACCATCTGATAGTTCATTTTGGTGATGAGCTGTTTGAATATTTAACTCTTTGAAATGCTTCTATTGAATACATACTTTTAGGTGCAAATGCCTACACTGGCTATAGAACTATTTAACAACTTTCCTGAAAAATAAAATTCTGAGAACAAAAAGAAAAATTGTGTAGAAATTAGTAAATTTTGGTCAAAGGAATACATAAGGTGTGATTTTAAAAATTAGAAAAACTGAATTCCTTGACGCATAATTAAGAACAGTAGCCATAGCTCAATTTCTTTCACTTTTCTTTTGTAGAGTATTATGTTGGTAAAAATGATTGAGCGGAATTTTCTCCTGTCTAAATATTACAGAGAATAACTCAATAGCATATAAAGCTTTTAAATATTTTTTTTGGAAAATAACATCAAAAATGTAAATAGTTGAATAGGAAGGCCAATGACAATTATACCAGCAGTGCTATCAAAGGCAGATTTTTAAAAAAGCACCTCCTCATACAATATTTTGTTCCATATCATCCACAAACCTGCAATTTAGTAAAATTGTAAAGATGGACCCAAGTAGCTAAAGTAATAAACAGAATAAAAGAATGACAAGAGAAATAACAAGATGAACACTATGGGTAAGGTAAGAGCACCTATAATACAACATGCAGGACATGCCATGCATAATGTTTAGTCATAAGTAAATACACTGCTACTTCCTCCTAGTAGTATTTCATACTATAGAGTAGAAATATCTGATACAGTAGAAATATCTGATTCAGTTTTAAAGAGCACTTGACCAACTGAGTTGAACAGCATCTAGTGGGAACAAGGATAGAAGCAAAAATTACTTTTTAGAGGGACATTGATATTGAAGGGAGTCAAGCAGATTAAGATAAATTGAGGTGGTGAGAAGTGGTCAGATATGGAGTATATTTTAAATAAAGACTAAGCAAAATATTATAATGTATTAGAGAAGAGGGTGAGAGGAGAGCAAAATGTTTATCACAACAAGACCACAATGTAATATCACCAACTGGCATGGAGCAGTAACACATAGTTCAGATTATGTGGCATAGATGAGACCATGTGAAAGGCAGAGTGGACAACTCTGAGCATGGTAAGATGAATATACAACATGAAAGCCAAAACTTTAGTTAATAAAACAAATAAAAACTAGAAGGCATCTTAGCAGATATACTTTCTTATAAAGTAGATTACAGAGAATAAAGGAAAACTTGACGTTATTTAGTGGGATTGCTTCTGAAATATTTTGTGGTTAAAAATGCAAGTAAATTTATGATAATAGATATAAGTAAAGCGATGGACAAAATTTCTTTTTGAGATGATCAAATAACAGCTTGAAAGTAATGAAGAGAACAAATAACATATAGTAGGGATGGTTTATGGCCATATATTTAAGTAGAGTTAAGGAAGCTAGACTAGTGCACAGCTTAGAAACAAGGCTTGGAGCAATGCTATTGGAGACAATGATGTTGTAGGCTTTAGTAAGTGGGTAATACAGTGGTAGATGTCTGTTGGCAATATCTTTCAATTACTTAGATAAAGAACAAGTGTAAAAATGATAGTTTGGAAACATGTAGATAAAGCATTAATAGTTCTTACTTAATGAAGGATAACTGATCTAGGAAGAAGCTTGTACTTGCTTGAAAATCAAGTTAAAACAATAGAGAAGTATACACATACAATGAAGTATCACTCTCAAGATGTGAAAGATATGATAAACCTTAGTAATCATGTCCAGTATGACTGTTGTCTATAGCTCTGAGGTAGTGCAGGACTCCTTTCAATCATCCTTTTTGTGTAGCCACCCTTTACATATATGATATTGTACATATATTATTTATTACACAAATTTTATTCCATAAACATCTCTAGATACAGGTATTTATTTTTCTAGACATGTCTTAATCATCCATCTACAGCATAATGATAGAAGTGGTTTATAGAGCCAGGCCCAAGTTTTAAGTCTGGTCACTTTTCTGACTTATTCACCAAAGAATAACTTCTATTTTTCTTCTTCCTCTCTCTGTTCAAAGAATGCTTTATCTTGTACTTTGGAATTCCTTAAACTATATCCCAACTATATTATTGCTCGTCCCTCATGTGGCTAGCTGATCTTCATGCAGTTTAACTCAAATAGCATGGTTTAAAACAACAACAACAACAACAAACAAAACAAAACAAAACAAAAAAAAAAAAACACTTTTCTTTAACCACCTCTTTCTTCCTATCTAGTCAGTTGCTAAAATTTTCAGATTTCGTACATTGGGTTTATTTCTATTTATAATTGATTCATTTATTTTCTGTAATTTTCTAAACTACTTTAATAGCATTGTTCTTGATCTTCCCTGTGAATATTTTATTTTTTATAAATGAGACAAAAACCCTAAAAAAAAGACCCCAATTTCTCTGGATTCATCTGGTAATTGCAAAGGGATTTTCCAAATTTTCTGGCAACATATGGTGGACACTAACACTGTCTTAAACCATGTGGTTTCAAGGAAGTTGCTTTTATAATTGAGTAACACTACCAAACAAGGTTGATATAATTGTAAAAGAAGATTCACTTTTTTCTTTTTTTCTTTGTATTGGATATTTTCTTTATTTACATTTCAAATGTTATCCCCTGTTCCTGTCCCCTCCTGAAGCCTCCTATCTCATTGCCCCTCCCCTACTTCTATGAGGGTGTTCCCCCCATCCACCCACCCACAACTGTCTCCCACCCTAGCATTCCACTACACTGGGGCATCAAGATTTCCCCAGACCAAGGGCCTCTTCTACCATTGATCCCCAACAAGACCATCCTCTGCTTCATATTTGGATGGAGCCATGGGTCCCTCCCTGTGTACTCTTCGGTTGGTGATTTAGTCCCTGGAAGCTCTGTTGGATCTAGTTGATTTATATTGTTGCTCTTCCCTTGGGGTTGCAAATTCCTTCAGGTCCTTCAGTCCATTATCTAACTTCTCCATTGGGGACCCCATGTTCAATCCAATGGATGGCTGTGAGCATCTGCTTCTGTACTTATCAGGCTGTGGCAGAGCCTCTTGGGAGAAAGCTATATCAGGCTCCTGTCAGAAAGCACTTCTTGGATCTACAACAGTGTCTGAATTTAGTGACTGTATATGGGATGAATCCCCAGGTGGGGAAGTCTCTGGATGACCTTTCCTTTAGTGTCTACACCATACTTTGTCTCCACATTTCCTTCTGTTAGTATTTGTTCCCCCTTCTAAGAAGGACTGAAGCATTCACACTTTGATTTTCCTTCTTAAGCATCATGTGGTCTGTGAATTGTATTTTGGACATTCTGAGTTTTTTAGTTGCAGTGACACAATAAGGCTAAGGAATGGGAAAATTCAGCATACCAATTATTTTTGAGTTTTTTTTGGGGGGGGGTATTTGCTTTGTTTCCTGTGCTCAGTATTCTCAAAATTAGGGACACTTAACTCAGAGGTATATTTGATAAATTTCAATATATCTGTCTTAATTTAGGTAGCTGACAGCCTTCTTTAATTAGAAAATTTACCCAGAGTACTAAAGTGCTGGGTTCTTATTTTGACTGAGAAATGTAATATGGATTGGCAAATGAATAATTTGAGGAAAATGACCAATGTGAATGTTCCAACCAATATGGTAGTCCTGTCTATCAGAGAGCCAAGGCCCTTCCCTAACTTATGTAAGTAGCAAGAAAGAGGTTAACTGACATTAATTCCACAATTGTATTTTTGTTGGTTTGTTTACTAATTTATTGGTGAGTTCTGCATGGAAACACTAAGATCAACTAGGAAAAATATATAAATAATTCATCAATATCACAGGTATTAAAGTCCTGTTGGGTCAGGTCAGTAAGAGTGGATGGGCTTCTCTTATCCTGATCACCACTATTGAATAAAGTCAAGATACTGGAAACTTAGGTCACCCGAGTCATTCAATTTACAGAGCTCTCCTTTTTTAAATCATTCTGAAGGGAAGAGGGATGAATAAAGCAAATGCCAGAGGTGCTCCAAAGGTGGGGGTGTGTGATGAGATTATAATCCATTTTAAAATAGTTGGTAGTCCAGTCCCTGGAAACTTCAGGGATCTTGCTGGTTGGCATTGTTGCTGCCCTCCATAGGGCTGCACCTCAGCTCCTTCAGTCCCTTCTCCACTTCCTCAATTAGGGACCCCACACTCAGTCCAATGGTTGGCTGCAAGCTTCCACATCTGTATTTGTCAGGCTCTGGCAGAGCCTTTCAGGACACAGCTGTATCAGGCTCCTATCAGCAAGCACTTCCTGGAATCTGCAATAGCATCTGGGTTTGGTGACTGTATAAGGAATGGATCCCCAGGCAGGGCAGTATCTGGATGGCCTTGCTTCAGTCTCTACTCCATACTTTGTCTCTATATTGCCTCCAGGGAGTATTTTGCTTCCTGTTCTATGAAGCACTGAAGCATGCATACTTTGGTCTTCTTTTGTCTTGAGCTTCACCTGCTCTGTAAATTGTATGAGGAATGCCAGGGCAAGAAGGCAGAAGTGGGTAAGTGGGTGGGGAAGCACTCTCATAGAGTCAGGAGGGGGAATGGGATAGGGAGGTTGTGGAGGGGAGACCTAGAAAGGGGATAACATTTGAAATGTAAATTAAAAATCCAATAAAAAAAGCATATTGCAAATTTTACCAATTTTTAAGCAGTCATAAAAAGTTCAATTGTATGCATAATAAATATTTCTTACTAACTACAATACATATATATAACATAATATATATATATATATATATATATATATATATATATATATATATTCTACTTGCCTTAAAGAGAGATATAACATGGTAGCACTAGATTATATCAGTTCTAAACATACCTTAAAGCAGGAAATATCTGATGATTTTCTACATCTAATCCTGGCCTCAAATTATACCTGGCCTCTAGTGAGAAATGACAATCAGAATGTTATACTCACATACAAACTTGAATATTTTGAACACTTTATAAGAAGGAAATAGTTTTAAATTTCAGGTTTCTGTCTCTATTTACAAGCATTCACTGACTGTGGATAGAGGCATTCAACCAATTAGTCACCAAAAAAAAATAGATATTAGGAAGATATCAGGATTGACATTGATAGATGAAGATATTTGTGTAGGTTTGTTTTGTTTTGATGATTGGATGCTAGCAGCCATTCACAGTGACTTTGCCAAGTTTAAGGATATCAGGGGTGACTGTTTAAAATCAAATATTCTGCCTCTGCTAATACTCTAATGATAAAAAAACGGAGAATGATTTCTGACTCCTGTTAATCCACATTTCTAATACATGGCATTAAGTTGATGGCTAAACATATCAACTTGATACACCTGGATGTTCAACTGTAGAACTTATTTCATAAGATTGGCCTGTGGGTATGTTATAATAGCCACAATCTGGAAAGAACCCAGATGTCCCTCAGTGGAGGAATGGATACAGAAAATGTGGTATATTTACACAATGGAATACTACTCAGAGTGAATTCATGAAATTTTTAGGCAAATGGTTGGATCTGGAAAATATCATCGTAAGTGAAGTAACACAATCACAAAAGAACAAACATGGAATACAGTCACTGATAAGTGAATATTAGCTCAGAAACTCTGAATACCCAAGACACAATTCACATATCAAATGATTCCCAAGAAGAAGGAAGGAGAGGTCTCTGGTCATGAAAAGGGTTGTTCCAACATTGTAGGGGAGTACCAGGACAGAGAAGTAGGAGGGGATTGATAGGAGAATGGGCCGAGAGAAGAGGGCTTAGGGAACTTATGGGGATGGGGGAACAGGAAAGGGAAAATTATTTGGAATGTAAGCAAAGAATATAGAAAATAATAAATTATAATAAAACATTTCTTGATTGTTAATTGGCATTTAAATTCGAACCCAGTGTAGAAGATGGTATCTCAAGGAGGAGGACCTGTGGTTTGTAAGAAAAGTAGCTGGATATAAATCTAGGAGCAAGCCAGTAAGTAATATTACTCAATCGTTTCTGCTTCAAGCCCCTGCTTTGAATTTCTGACCTGGATTCCCTTGATGATGGATGGTAACATGTAAGATGAAATAAACCCTTCCCCCCAAGCTGTGTCTGGTCATAATGTTTATCACAGCAGTAGACAAGAAAACTAGAAGAATCACTCAGTTCAATGACTCATTTTGGCAAAATGGCCATTTTAACTATATTGATTCTACCGATCCATGAGCATGGGAGGTTTTCCCATTTTTGAGGTCTTCTTCCATTTCCTTCTTCAGAGTCTTGAAGTTCTTGTCATACAGATCTTTCACATGTTTGGTAAGAGTCACCCCAAGATACTTTATACTGTTTGTGGCTATTGTGAAGGGGGTCATTTCCCTAATTTCTTTCTCAGCCTGCTTATCCTTTGAGTATAGGGAGGCCACTGATTTGCTTGTGTTGATTTTATAACCTGCCACTTTGCTGAAGTTGTTTATCAGCTATAGGAGCTCTCTAGTGGAGTTTTTTGGGTCACTTAGGTAGACTATCATATCGTCTGCAAATAATGATAGTTTGACTTCTTCCTTTCCAATTTGTATCCCTTTGACCTCCTTATGTTGTCGAATTGCCCGAGCTAGTACCTCAAGTACAATATTGAAAAGATAAGGAGAAAGGGGGCAGCCTTGTCTGGTCCCTGATTTCAGTGGGATTGCTTCAAGTTTCTCTCCATTTAGTTTGATGCTGGCTACCGGTTTGCTGTATATTGCTTTTACTATGTTTAGGTATGGGCCTTGAATTCCTATTCTCTCCAAGACTTTAAGCATGAAAGGATGCTGAATTTTGTCAAATGCTTTTTCAGCATCCAATGAAATGACCATGTGGTTTTGTTCTTTGAGTTTGTTTATGTAGTGGATTGCGTTGATGGATTTCCGTATATTGAACCAACCCTGCATTCCGGGATAAAGCCTACTTGATCATGGTGGATGATCATTTTGATGTGTTCTTGGATTCTGTTGGCAAGAA
The DNA here is from genome assembly GCF_947179515.1 of Apodemus sylvaticus. Taxonomy (NCBI): domain Eukaryota; kingdom Metazoa; phylum Chordata; class Mammalia; order Rodentia; family Muridae; genus Apodemus; species Apodemus sylvaticus. The sequence goes on from NC_067474.1 coordinate 83,299,205, forward strand.
TTTTATTGAGTATTTTTGCATCGATGTTCATAAGGGAAATTGGTCTGAAGTTCTCTTTCTTTGTTGGATCTTGGTGTGGCTTTGGTATCAGCGTAATTGTGCCTTCGTAGAAGGAATTGGGTAGTGTTCCTTCTGTTTCTATTTTGTGGAATAGTTTGAAGAGTATTGGTGTTAACTCTTCTTTGAAGGTCTGATAGAATTCTGCCCTGAAACCATCTGGTCCTGTGCTTTTTCTGGTTGGAAGACTTTCTATGACTCCTTCTATTTCTTTAGGCATTATGGGACTGTTTAGATGGTCTAGTTGGTCCTGATTTAATTTTGGTATTTGGTATCTGTCAAGGAAATTGTCCATTTCCTCCAGATTCTCCAGTTGTGTTGAGTACAGTCTCTTGTAGTAGGATCTGATGATTTTTTGGATTTCCTCAGTTTCCGTTGTTATATCTCCCTTTTCATTTCTAAGTTTGTTAATTTGGATACTTTCTCTGTGCCCTTTGGTCAGTCTGGCTAAGGGTTTATCTATCTTGTTGATTTTCTCTAAGAACCAGCTCCTGGTTTTGTTGATTTTTTGTTCGTATTAAAATATCTTGCAAATATCACCTGACCTGAGTCAGGCAGGCCCCCTAATTTTTTGATAAGGAAAAAGGATAACAATAAAATACCCCAAGAGGAAAGAGACTGTGCCCTAAGTAGAAACTATTATCAAAACTGGTCGGTATTGTTTATCTCATGATAAACAGTAGAAACAGCAAAGAGGGTCCTTATCTATAGAGAAGGCAGAGAGAATCTTCTGCCTAGAAATGCTCAGTCAGGTAACCACAGCATCACTGCACTTTTAATGAGAATTACTTGGTTGATCTCTCTTGGATATTAAAACATAAATTTGTTGACTTTTTATTATTGTACTCTTCACTCACTCAATATCCTAACTACAGTTACAGTAGAACATTCTGTTAACTATACTGAACATTAAATGATTGTTGAGTATCTTGTGTTTCTGCAGTGTTTGCCTGGAAACTTAAAACTCTCATAGTTTAGTAGTATGTATATATGTAATATTAGTTAGTTCATTCTAGTATGTTATGCACATGGTTTAGATTCTACTTTTTAATAAGATGATATATTTTACTGTTAATGTTGCTATTTCTCATGGTATTGTTTCTCATGGGAGCCTATAAATAAGGAAAAGAAATGTTAGAAGAATGCAATGAAATATTTTTAGTAAAAGAAAAGGAATCCAGGACTTGCCCTTATTGGAGAACTTGGTTCAGATGGAGCCATATTGCCTTGGTTTCTGTTGGTGATGCTCTTGGGTTTGCTTTTTGCCATCTGAATTGGAGAATATCATCCTGAGTGAGGTAACCCAGTCACAAAAGAACACTCATGGTAAGTGCTCGCTGGTAAGTGGATATTAGCCTAGAAGCTTGGAATACCCAAGACAAAATTCACATATGAAATGATACCCAAGGAGGAAGAACAAAGTATGGATACTCTAGTCCTTCTTAGAAGGAGGAACAAAATACCCACTGAAGGAGATATAGAGACAAAGTATGGAGCAGAGTCTGAAGGGAAGTCCATCCAGATACTACTCCACCTAGGAATCCATCCCATATACAATTACAAAACCCAGACACTATTGTGGATGCCCACAAGTGCTTGCTGACAGGAGCCATATATAGCTGTCACCTGGGAGGCTATGCTACTCCATGACAAATACAGGGGGAAACTCTCAGCCATCCATTGAACTGAGCACAGGGTCTCCAGTGGATAAGATAGAGAAAGGATGAAAGGAGCTGAAGGGGTTTTCAGTGCCATAGGAGGAACAACACTATGAGTTAGCAAGTACTCCCAGAGCTCCCAGGAACAAAACCATTAACCAAAGAGTACACTTGGAGTTACCCATGGCCCCAGACACATCAGTAACAGAGGATGATCTTGTTGAGCACCAAATGGGGGAGAGGTCCTTGGTCCTAGAATGTCTTGATACCATACTTGATACCAGCACAGGGAAGTGGGGGTGGGTTGATTGGGGAAGGGGAGATGGCTTATGGGATTTTTGAGGGAGAGGGAGAACCAGGAAAGGGCACAACATTTGAAGTGTAAATAAAGAATATACCTAATTAAAAGAAAGAAGAGGGTCTGTATATAAAAATTAAGTAGGCTACATGTCCTTTCAGATTGGGAAACAAAGCAAAAACATAAGCCAGTTGCAAAGATGTGAGAACATATAGAAGACAAGAAGAAGATCAGAGTTTGAGATGCTATACATATAATACGTTATTAATCTTTTCATGGTAACAGTTATAAATACTGGCTTCAAAAAATAAACAAAATATATGTCTAATTGAGGTGCATTGAAAATGTTTTTTTCCATCTTAGGGTTCATCTAAATGTTAAACAGTAGTTAACAGTAGTTATACCACATTGGTATAAGTATACTTAGAGCCTATACTAACTTTGTTAAAGGGATATTTTGACCCTTGTTTCCTAGGTCAGCAGAGTCCCAAGAAACTATCGAGTCTCTCCCAAAATTTGCTGTAGCCCTGGTAAGTCATATATCTTCTTGCTAAAGAAAGTCTTGGAAATGCCACTGGGTGGACAGATGCTAAAGGAAACTGATTCTAGATCAAAGCCCAAATGACCCCTGAGGACCATATTCTCTACTGGTCTAGAGAGAAAAAGAAAATTAATTCTAGCTATCTGCATTGCCATAAACAATAATCCAGAAAGTCTAGCCAAAGACTTAGATGATTAGGAAATTTTTAGAAGTTCAAAGAATTGTAGTTCCCAGAAAACAGATTTAAATCTTCATAAAGTACTATTTAGATGATTCTTTCTCCATATGATTTTCTGCTTTAAATAAACATATTGTTTAGACCTTGGCTTAATTCAATATTACAAGACAGACCTGCTATTGTTTCAACCTAAAAGATCAAATGGCATTTAATTTCCATTTTTTTCTCCTTCAAGGAACTGGGAGGGAACTCAAACTGTGATTCTAGAAATTCCAAAAGAAAGCAAAGTGCCTCAAAGCAGATTCTGCATTCACCTCTCTCGAATACAGCCTCTGACACTAAAGAAAAAATGAGGACAAGCACAATGGAAGGATACCTTGTGAGCCCATCATAGCATTCTAATGGACTTTGATTTTTTTCAAAATATTCTTTATTTACATTTCAAAAGATTTCCCCTTTCCTGGATTCCCCTTCCCTGAACGTCCCATAAACCTTCTTCCCTCCCCCTGTTCCCCAACCAACCCCTCCCAATTCCCTGTCCTGGTATTCCTCTACACTGCTGCAATGAGCTTTTCCAGGACCAGGAGCCTCTTCTTCTTGGTCTTTCCTTCTTCTTGGGCTTTATTTGATATGTGAATTGTCTTGTGTATTCCAAACTTCTAGGCTAATAGCCACTTATCAGTGAGTATATACCATGAGTGTTCTTTTGTGATTGGGTTACTTCACTTAGGGTGATATTCTCCAGTTCTATCCATTTGTCTAAGAATTTTATGAATTCATTGTTCTTAATGGCTGAATAGTACTCCATTGTGTATATATACCACATGTTCTGTATCCATTCCTCCACTGAGGGACATTTGTGTTCTTTCCACCTTCTGGCTATTATAAATAAGGCTTCTGTGAACATAGTGGAACATGTGTCCTTACTGCATGCTAGGTAATCCTCTGGATATATGCCCAGGAGTGGTATAACGGTAGTATCATGCCCAGTTTTCTGAGGAAATGCCAGACTGATTTCCAGAGTATTTGTACCAGCTTGCAACCAACCAGCAGTGGAGGAGCGTTCCTTTTTCTCCACATCCACGCCAGCATTTGTTTTCTCCTGAGTTTTTGATCTTAGCCATTCTGACTGGTGTGAGGCAAAATCTCAGGGTTGTTTTGATTTGCATTTCCCTGATGATTAAAGATGTTGAACATTTCTTTAGGTGCTTCATAGCCATTCAATATTCTTCAGGTGGAAAATTCTTTGTTTAACTCTGTACTCCATTTTTAATGGGGTTATTTGATTCTCTGGAGTCTACCTTCTTGAGTTCTTTGTATATCTTATATATAAGCCCTGTCAGATGTAGGGTTGGCAAAGATCTTTTCCTAATTTGTTGGTGGCCATTTGTTTCTTATGAAAATGTCCTTTGCCTTATAGAAAATCAGTAATTTTATGAGGTCCCATTTGTCAATTCTTGATCTTAGAGCATAAGCTATTGATGTTCTGTTCAGGAAATTTTCCCCTGTGCCCATGTCCTCAAGGGTAATGTTGGTACTTCTGTGGTGGCTTTTTGTTTGCTTGTTTTATTCTATTTTCTATATTTAGACCAGAGCCCAGCAAACGCTGCTCGCTGAGCTGCCCTTTTGATTCTAAGAAGTCTGTTTCTATAGTTTCTTTAATACAACGATAATATATTGTTGTATATGTTGTGTTATAGATGAAACAAATGCATACACATGGTGAGAATGTCTTAAGCATTTACTATCTGGGCCTTTTGAAGAGTTTTATTTATCTATGGTCTATACAACCAACACAATTGTAAATTATACCCTTTCTTAGTATTCACCAGTTCCCACAGAAATTTGCACTATGTCAAACTTCAGCCACCAACAAGATGTCCCTGGAAGACAAGTGGGCCAAATTGCTCCCTAATGATTTTTGTACTCTTTTCACTTTGTAGATATGGATATCACAAGTAACTACACAAGTATGGATTACATTAAAATTGGATGATTATAAGTTGAACCAAAAAGCCTTAAAAATACATTTAAAAAGATTATTTAATTATGAGTACATAATTCAATGCTGAATAACATTTGTATTCAATAGTTAGTTCTAATAGGCTGATATCACCAGCTTTGCTAAACTATTGCTTCCTGTTAATTATCTTCATAATTGAAGTCAAAGAGATTTTTTTTCACTCTTTAGTAAAAACATATTCATTGTCTTATTCACGGTACATTTTTTGTTAGTTAGCAAGTTAAACACAAATTGGAAACCTTGATTAATACTTATTCACATAAAAGTTAACCACAAATTGGATGCCTCATATAGTATTTTTATATTAAATAGTATTAAATAAAACTGAAAGACCTTATCATAAGTGCATTATAATGCTACAAATATAGTCAAGTATGCTTCTCACAAAAGAATACCTTGAGTACTTAAAAGAGACTATTGACATTAAAATTACTATTTGTAGACATAGCATTCTAGTATACACCTTTAATCCCTGCACTCTGGAGGCTTGAAGATCTCTGTGAATTTAAGTCTAGCCTAGTTATCAAAGAGAGTTCCAATCCAGTCATGGCTATACTGTGTCACAAAAAGACAAAATGAGATGAAAAGAAAATATTACTTGAAAAGTTGTATTGGTAAAATTAACACCACCCAGCATGCATCTGTCATTTGACATGTTGCTTTAACAGCCAGATGTCATATTAATCTGTAACATAGGTTCAAATAAATGGTCCCTTATAATATGGTCATAGATGTAGTGAGGTACACAGAGATGGTCTACCTTCTGTCCAAATGAAAAGCATCATGCTTTATATAACAATGTTCACTGTTAGAGGTGGCAACAAACTCATTAATCATGTAAACATGGAATTTTAAGTCTGTTATTATCAACTGATTTGCACTGAAAAAGCACCATGACAAGTCTAGCCTTGGAAAAAGTTTCCTATAGATGTTTTTCTTTCTTGTTTTTAATATATTTCAGATATTCCAAATAATTCTGAGTGTTTTCTTCACTCAGAATCAGTTTGCACTTAGTTTGAATTTTCATTATTCCCCAAAGTCCCTGTACCATAGTCTTGGCCCCTCATCTTAGTGCTATTGGGAAGAGTGGTAGAGTCTTCAGGAAGTGACACTTAGCAGGATACCTTCTGGTTATTGTGAGGAAGAAATTTTAAGTAGAAAGCAAGACTTTATACAGCTTTTTATTCTTTCCTACCCATGGGGTGAGCACTGTTGTCTTACCATACATTTCCTACCATAATGTGACACCTTACCTATCACAGGAACCAAAAGGAGGCCAGCCCATTCAGGACATCAATTTCTGAAAGTGTGAGTCAAAACAAAATGCATTTACTTATGTCACTGCCCGTGGACTTTGTTGTAGTAATGTAATAAAAAGCTAACAGTAGTTTTAACACTGTGTCTTGTTCCAATTAAAATAATATGCAGAGCTCCTGACTGTAAACATCAGGAAGGTGTAGATTTATGAGACTAACCAATTCATTCACTTAACTCTATAGAAAAGCAGGTCATTATTGGTGTTTTTGAAGGCCAGTGTCCTTCACAGTTTGGTTTATAAGAGGTCTTATTTTTCACTGATTACACAGCACTTAATCTAAGGACTTTTGCTGAAAGAGTAAAGAATAACTCCAACAGAATATACACCATCTCTGAAACATGGCTTCTGGTTTAGAAAATCCCAAGGGCAGCATCTACATAGTAGGGTTTTTTGATCAAAAGCGGGTTCCAGACAGGAAAATGTGGTCATGGAGAATCTAAGGAAGGGGGATACTCAAATTCTCCCAGGGTCTGGCATTCATAGAGCACCTGAAAAGAAATTATTCAAATACAAAGGAATTACCATGTGAATGGGGCTTCTGCATAATGTCTGCATATGCCACCTTGCATTTTTATCATCTGCAAACATAAACTGTGTGAGAAAGCAGGTGCCTGTCCTCCATATCTTTTGAACATCAGTATTTCCCAGCAGTTAACTGAATGTGATAATGGCCACCGCTCAGAAATGTTTTTATTTGGATCCAAACTCTTCACCCAGAAGCAGCTTTTTGTAATATATTTTAAGCTTGGAGGTTTTGATCCAAATTCATTAGATGGCAGATCATTTAAATAAGAACACTAGAAGGCAGCTGAGGGGGGAACTTCATAAGATGTTGGGGCTTCAAAGAATATTACAACTCAGAGGGATTTCACTTTTGGAGCCAAATTCTGATCCCACCTACGGAGTTGAAGCCATTAATTATTAAGCACAGTATTACACATTAAAATTACAAGATATCAGGTTTGACAGCACATCACAATGAACTTTCCAATTGTAATGTCTCATCCTAATAATGATGATAGAACAGACTGAATGGCAAATTGCTAGCGCTCTCGATTGAACATTTCAGAGACCTGTGCCCTGCTCCCTCATTACTGAGGGCTGCTATTCATCCAACAAAATTCCTAGCAGAAAGGAATTCAGGCTCTGCTGTGGTTAATTCACAAGACAGCAAGAGGAGGGAAGCTGCTAAATGGCACAGTGGGTTAATGACACACTACAGTGCTTCACTGTGGGAGACATATGGGTTGAATTCTGGCATTGTTCACAAGTGAAAATTGGTTTACCAATCTTGGTCCCTGGTGGACAGTTGTCCTTGTCCTAGACCTCCTCAGATGTTGTCCTAATTTTCTGCCTGCAGGAGCAAGAGCAGGCAGGCTACTAGTAACAGTGAAATTGGCTTGCAGAATTGAAGGAGGAAACTGGCCCACTGTCCTATTAATCCTGATTGCTGCTGGTATCTCAGTTTCACAAGCATAAAATTCTACTCCAAACAGAAACAAACAAACAAACAAACAAACAAACAAAAAACAAGGCCAATTTCCTTTCTGGTAAACTGTATTCCCAAAGATGTAAGATGAGCATAAATTTATTGAAAGGGGGCACTTGTGTGCAGCAGTCATTCACCTTTGTAGAGGATTATGAATCTTAAAGATTAAGAGTGGAACAGCTTAGTCAAAAATATGTGTTTTTTTTCTTAGAAGAATTGTGTCGGATAACCTTATGTGTGTACAATTCTTCTGCTTGTAATACTTATATCCTTGGTTATAAAGAGAATGCATGAAATAATCTTGATAATTTTATACTACACTCTATATCTCAGAGTATTGAAGACAATACTCCAGCTTCAATAAAGTTCTTTTCATTAAAATAAACTCATTTAATTTACTTTCCGTTAGATAGATTTGGGGGATATGCAAAATTATCACAAAAATGCAAAAAGAATAAAATGGTGAGAGAAGTTTAATAAAAATTATATATATGTATATATATATATACATATATATAATTTAAAATAAAAAGAAAATTGTAGAAGTATCTAACAATGTCTGATTTCTACCTTGGAGAAAAGGAAAAGCTCTGTGCTTAAAGCAGTATAAGATTAGTGGAATAGATGAGAGGAACAGAAAGAAACATCAATAACCCTAGAGGAGAATTACCATTTCATGAAATTAAGACAGGTGTATTTGAAAAAGTCCTTATGGTGACAAAGGAAAAATAAGAATTAAAGTATGGAGTTACTCTTTTTTCCCCCAATATTTTCTTGTTTTTTACGGGGGTATTTTAGGCCTCTGTCAATTTTCGGGGTTATTTTAGACATTTTTTTGCCTTCATTTATTCTACCTATCACTCATTTTTACTCAGCTATTTCTGTTAGTTTTGAAGAACATTTCGTACTATTAATAATTCAGAGTCATGGGCTGCAAACAGATATCAATGATAGAACATAAGCTAACCTATGTCCAATTTCTAGCAAAACACACACACATACATAGGCAAATAGGACAAGAAATTTACTTAACTTTGTCATCCAACTATGGTTTTCAAATATGGCTGATAGCTCCATTCCACGTTACCTTTTTGTGAGCCTTTGCCTCAATCTCTGTGCATAGTCAGCTTTGTGAAGTTTGCATTATCTGGTACTACTCACTTCTCAAGACTTACTTTGCCATGCCTATTGGCTTTCTGGTTTCCCAAGGACATTACTGATTATATTTTTAATTTCTGTTCTCAAATTTTCTTAGACTTGCCTGCTCTCCAGGCTCATTACATCATATCCATCTTTATTCTCTTGACACTTTTTGTCCACAGTGGTCTCTTCTTCTCCGAATCATTCATCATTTTCTATGTAAATTGCACCTCATTTATTAACCATTAAAAGTTCAAAGATCTTTCAAAAAAAGAAAAAGGAAAGAAAAGAAGGGATTAGAGGTAAGGCCCAACTGGCAAACCTCTTGCCTAGTGAAACAAGTCCCTGGGCTAGAAGCCTAGAATTGAAAGGGAAAGGCACCTAAAGCCTGCTTTGGCATTTTCTACTTGACTAACTGAAATTTAAGGTTAAGAAAAAAATTGAAAGTAATTTTTAATAAAAACTCAGAAAACTGCAAAAGTGTCTCCATGTATATAGAGAGACATTTCTATTATGACTCTATGTATTACCTTTAATATTCTAGTATACTTAAGCAAGCTGCCTTCTTAAAAATCACTCTGTAAGTATATTAGACTCATAAGTATTCTCCATATGATAATCACAGCTTTGGCTATGTTAACATGGCATGATTAATTCTAATGAGATGTTCAAAGCCTCCCTAACATTTAAATAAAATATAAAGCAAATTCCTGGAGTTCTCTATTGTTAAGCTAATAATGGCAGATTTTTAAGGTATCAAAAATTGCATTTTCATTCACAAATAATTCAATACTGTAAAATTATGTAATCCAACTGCAATTTTAGGTTCTTTTAAATCACTTTGTGACAAACTTGAGTCTTTAAATGTATTTACAAACCTTTCTACAAGAAGCATAAGAGAAAATTACTTTTGATTTAATGTATTAAAATATTAGAGAGCCAGGGCATTATGGCACAACTAGAGTCCAGCTGTTCTAGCAGAGCCAGCCCTGGAGATCCTAAAGCAGCTGAAGCACAAGAGAATGACCTTAAATCCCATCTTATATAGATAATAGAGGCCTTTAAGGAAGAAATGAATAAATCCCTTAAAAAATACAGGAAAATACAATCAGGAAAGTGAAGGAAACTGAACTAGAACTGTCCAAAAATTGAAAATCAGATTAAAATGAATAAAGAAAACACAAACTGAAGAAATCCTGATGATGGAAAACCAAGGTAAGAGAACAGGAACTGCAGACACAGCATCATCAACAAATAGGAGAGCTATCTCAGCTGTAGAAGATGTGATAGAAGAAATCAATACATCAATGAAAGAAAATGTTAAATTTTAAAATCTATTTTTGTGAATGATGAGATGGGTATGTTGACTGAAATCTCTTTTACAGGTATTTAAGGTTTTCATTATAGAGGTCTTTCACCTCTTTGGTGAGTTTTATTCCTTTAAAATTCCTTTAATTTTTGAGGCTATTCTGAATGTGACTGTGTCCTTGATCTCTTTCTCTGTAAGTCTGTTGTTGTCATATTGAAAAGCTAGTGATTTTTGAAAGTTTATTCAGTATTCTACACACTATTTAGAGGATTGGGTCCAGTGAGTATTCCTTTCTGGTTCTTGATCGCTCAAGATCCTGTTTACATTTAGGATGCTGTTGCCTGTTGTTGATTCATAAATACTTTTTATTTCAGTGAGATATATTCCCCCTAGTTCTATACTTTATATGATATGTACATTTTATTGTTTATCTATATGATAATGTAATTTTTTATCATAAGATGCATTTATGTACTTGGATAACTCTGAATCTGTAGGTTAGAGCCAACTTTTTCATTGGGGATAACTTTTGTGATATATGCTTGTTATCATGTTTATATGCAGTATATTTAATATTTTAAAATCTATGTTAATCCAGGATATAGGCCAGTGGTTTTATTTTTGTTTTGTCTTTATGTTGTTTTATTATTGGATTGATACTATTTTCATAAAATAAATTTGAGAGTGCTCTTTTTGTCTATTCATTTTTAATCATTTAAGAATTGGATATAAATATTCATGGAAGTCTGATATAATTATACTTTGAGCATGTCTGGTCCAGGCCTGCTTTAACTGAAAGGCATTTTATTACTATTTTAGTGTTTGTTAGGTGTCTGATTATGTTTTTGATTTTCTTGGGTTTATTTTAGTGATTTGGCTAAATCTAGAAATTTGTTCATTTCTTTTAGTTTTACTCTTTTTTTTTTGTCCATTTGTCCATTCCTTTTAGGTTAGACTCAGTGGAGTACAAACCAGCAAAATATTGCTTTATAATATTCTAAATTATTTCCACTAATGTTTCCCTGTTCATTTTTTATTATAATTATTGTTACTTATTTACTTTATATCTCAATGCAGCTTCCCTTCCCTTCTCTCCTCCCCATCCCTCCATTTCATTTCCTCTCCTGACCTGTTACCTTTTCTCCACTTCTGCTCAGCAAAGGTGTAGTTCTGTTAATTTGTAGCCTCTTTTTATCTCTTTTGGTTAGTTGGGCCAAGTGTCTTACATTCACAAAGAACCAGCTCTAAGATTCATTGACTCATTTTATTGGTTCCCTTAATTCTATTCCATACTTTTTCTGGCTCCAATTTTTATTATTTTTCCCATCCAGTGTTTTGTGTTTTCCAAATTTGCTTTGTATTTTCCAAATTTATGTGCTTCATCATTAAGATATTTTTGTGCACTTTCTTATTTTTTAATATATCTGTATAAAACTATACATTTTAGTTTTTAATGTATCATAAAAGTTTTATTGTGTTGCATTTTCATTTAATTCCAGGAAATTTTTATTTCTTTCTTGATGCCTTTTTGAGCCATTTGTTACTCAGTAATGCTTTGCTTAATCTCATGAGTTTGTGTAATTCCTAGGGAATTATTTGCTGCCAGTACTAAGTTTTTTACATGTTCTGATAAGATCCATAAAGTTATGTCAATTCCTCTGAATTTGTTAATATTACCTTTATGTCACTGGCTGTGGTTTGTTTATTTCAGAGAAGGTTCCATGTCCTGCTAAGTAGAATGTGAACTTTTCTTCCCCTTCTTCCTCTTCCTCCTCCTCCTCCTCTTCTTCTTCTTGTTCTTCTTGTTCTTGTTCTTCTTGTTCTTGTTCTTCTTCTTCTTCTTCTTCTTCTTCTTCTTCTTCTTCTTCTTCTTCTTCTTCTTCTTCTTCTTCTTCTTCTTCTTCTCTTTTTGATTATTTTGTTAGCTTCACATTATACACCACTGTCCCACTCATCTCCCTTTTCCTTCATATCCTCCCTTTGTGCTCTGCCCTCGCAACCTCCCAATCCAAAGAAAATAAAAAGCAAATACATAAATAAATAAACAAACATACAAGATAAGACAAAACAAAGCATAGCAAATATCTCATTGTGGAAGCTGTAGAGTGTTACAGTATGTTCCACAGTATATGCCTCTGTCCATACAACTTTACTTGCAAATGTTCATTATAAAGTGATTGGTCTGGCATGAGGTCTCTGGTTTCTGCTACATCATTGAGAATTCTCTCAGTTACCCTGTTGCTGTCTTGTACATTAGAGCAACTACAGCTGTGGAAGAGCAGGGCTGGTCCTTTCATACTATCTGGATGAAGTAGATCTTGGGATAGACCAACTCTAAAGTGGTAGTTGAGCTGATCAACTCACCAATTTTTCTGTACTCACACCTCAGGTGGTAGGGGCTGGCTGTTAACATTCTGTCTAAGCTAATTGCCTAGCAATATCCAGGTATGCTCTACCCCACAATTATTTGGCAAGAGCCAGGTAGGCCTGACCCACTATAAAATGGGCTGCTTGCCCCCTCCTCTCTCTCTTGCTCTCTCTTGCTCCTCTCTTGATCTTGCCTTCCTATTCCCACTCTCTCCCTATTTCTCCTCCTGCCTCACATGCTCATAGTGAGCTTTACTTTTCTCTTCTCCTCTCTTCTCCTCTTCTCCTCTTCTCCTCTCTTCTCTTCTCCTCTCTTTTCTTACTCTTTCTCTCTCTCTCTACCTCTACTACCCTCTTAACTCCCCTCCCCAGTCTCTGAATAAACTATCCTATACTGTCCTGCTGCTGATCCCTCGGGAGGAGGGGATGCCTCAACATGGGCCTGCCGAGGCACCCCCTTCCCCCATATCTGACTGCACATCCACAGAACATATTCCCCTCTCTTTATCTCTTTATCTTTTTATAAACCTATCCCTAGCTACTCATAAAAGGCTGCACTCCACATCTCCAATCCTACCTCTCCTCATAATGTTTAAACTGTTCTGTTTCTCTTTCTCTCCCATTTCTCTGCCACATACTTGCACACTGTAGTGACTCCTGCTGGGAGCAGGGAACACAACAGGTACATTTCTGGATGTCTTTCTTCTCCTATGATGCATTGAATGGACTAGCCTGAGACCTGAGGCTTAGATGCAGGCAGTCTTCTGTGTTTCTACAGCCTGACTCTGCTGTGTGGCAGATGGGTCTGCATTTTCTGTCTTCTGTCTTTCTTTCACATCAGCCATGAGGTGAACAGATTTCCCACATCCTCCACTCTCAGGATGTTTAGTCTTAACTGCATCCTCCCCTGTCACTATGTTCAACTTTATCACAGGCCCAATATCAGTCTTGACAAAGCTCTGGAGCCCACATGGATATAACCACAAATAGGACTGAAGCAGGTAGCCAAGACAAAACATCAGATCTTAAACTGCTGTTGATCTCCACACAGCCAGTTTCTATTATATGAAACTAAAGCCCACTAAAAAAGTGTCTGCTACCCTTGGAATAATGTAGGGTAGGTAAATTTCTGGACACTCTAGACATACACCAAACCTGATTAACTGAGACCTGAACTGATGCCTGCAAGCTGTCCTCTGACTATGAGGTATACTCCATGGTGTGTGCATTCTCAGACATATACAACACTTGTTTCTAGAGTGAGAAACCAGGTAGCAGATGCAAAAGGTGAAAAGGTGAGGTTGAGCAGGATCTGCCTCATATTCATTTTTCAACTCTCTATCTTCCATGGGAGAGATGGAGCCAACCTTCAGGAGTGTACAAATAGAATGTGCTCTCTTTGGAGTTTGAATGAAATAGTCCGTAAATATCAGTTAACTCCACTTGATGAATGGTGCCATCTAATTCAAATTCTAAAATTTTTGTCCAGATTACCTGTCTGTTGGAGAAAATGCATTATTGGAATCACCAACTCTTAACAGGTTGATGTGTACCTCTGTTTCTAATTTGAGTTGTACAATTTTTATGAAATTGTTTGCATGAGAGTTTGATGTATATGTTTAGGATACTAATATCTTCTTGGTTAATTGTTACTTTGACTTAAATGAAGGTACCTTCTTTATCTTTTTTGGTAAGTTTCAGGTTGAAGTCTATTTTGTAAGATATAAGGATAGTGTTTCATATATGCTTCTTCATCTCATTTGACCAGAGTAATTTTGTCTATCCTTTCACTCAAAGCCACTCTAAGTCTACCTATAAAGTCAAGATATTTGAATTAAGCAGTTTTCTTTGTTGGTTTTTATTGGTTGTTTTATTTGCAGATAACAGTTAGATGGATTTAATTTACTAAGTCAGCCTGTGTTTTTTATGTTGTTAAAGAATTGGTGTATTAATATTTAAATTTATTAGTAAGGTCTGTGTGTTTATTAATTTATTTTATTGTTAAACTTAGTTGTTTTTTTGTGTGTGTGTGTATTCTCAGTGGTACTTTATGTTTCAATAATTATACTTTCATTTTTCTTTCTAAGCTTCTTGGCTATACTCATTCCTCTGTTCCCATTCCTATTGTTGTCTCTGGCAGGAGTTTGTTCCTCCTGTGGGCCTGTAAGCCTGTGTCCTTACTCCTCTGAGTTCAAAAGTGAAAGCACTGCTGGGAGATCTCTCTCTCCTGGCAGGCTATGCACAGAAGGCTGTGGAGTTTCATGGATCCCTGGTGCAAATGGTGGCAGGGAGACTTCTACTGGGTGAATGGGAAGACTTCTGTCCCAGCTGATCTATGGATCTTAGGCCCTGTGTACTCTTAGCTGGTCCCCTCAAGAGAAAAGGTGGAAATTTCACCTCTGAGTTCAGAAGTGAAAAGGCTGCTGGGAGATCACTCTCTCCTGGTAGAGGGGGGGAGCTGGGGGAGAGGGTGGGAATGCACAGTAGGCTGTGGGGTCTCCAGGCTCCCTGGTGCAAATGACAGCAGGAAGACTTAATATCCCAAACATTTTCAAATCCTGGATTCTCCTTTCCATTTGCTTCAATCTTTTATTTGTGCTTTCTTGAATGTCTTTCAGGTGTTTATTCCCAAGTTCATTGAGTTGTTTTTGTCTTATTTAAATTCCTTAAAATCTTTGATGATATCTATGATTGATATTTTAAATTCTGTGTTCTACAGTCCATCCAGGTAATTCTCATTAGCAAATATTTGTAAAAGACTGGCTCGTTTTGTGTTAGATATTTGGCCTTGGGCTTTAATATTTTTTATATTTTTGCAGTGAGATCTTATCATGTGTATTTCTTGTGTTTTGTATGTGTCTGATATGAACAGAGAAATTTGTGACTGAAGATACGATGTGCAGGTTAAGGCTCTACTTATCCTAAAGATTGAATATGGCTTATGTGAGATCAAATCAGATGGACAAGAAGGTTAGTTTGATATGCAGCATGTATGTTCTGTTATAATTCTGAGTATACAAAGTTTTGGAGGGTTCTTGAAATATAGAATCAGGCAGATTCTACACTGATTCTATTCTTCTTCAAATCTATTTTGTAGAAATTCTACAAATTTATAGATATTGGGGAAGGTGTGTCAGGGCTCTTGAAGTATAGAATCAAGTAGATTCTATACTAGAGACCCTGGTAAGTCATTGCAGTGTCTGGCTGGGAAAGAGGAGTTGGATATATAGGGCATAGCTAAGAAAGCAGTGTCCAGAGGAAAGATCGTAGATTGTGAGTAACCCAGGAAGGAATGTCTAGATAAGACCAAGTCAACAGACATGGGATTCAGGCTAGATCCAGGGAATTCAGAAAAGTGTAAGAAGGGTAGGATCAGGTAGATTCTCACAGCTAAAATGTGACAAGGAATCTGTCCTTATTTATGCATCCTAAAAGCTAACATGGTGGTTCTGAATAAAACCATAATATTACTATTCTCTCTCCAAAAAAAACTTTTTGCTTTCTGGACTGATGAAATGAGTGTCATGTGGACATATAGGCATCTGTATGTATGCCATATGATAGAAGAAATCCTGTAATCAAGAATCATGAAGTTAATATTCTTGTTACTTTCTCTGCTTGGAGAGAAAAGAGGAACTCTTCCTAGGTGAGAAAATTGTATTTGTATAGAATGTTTGTTTGTAAATAAATACCTTGAAGAATGTCTAAGAAATTTTACTCAATAATTCTGATTTCATGCAATTTGGAAGATAAACACACAAGGAGGCTTTGAAAATAAAAAGAAAAGGGAAAAAAAACAAAAAACAAAAGACCATCTTTATCCTTAAGATTTCTGACCATGTATATAAACACTTTTACTTACATTCTAAAACCTAAAATAGAAAAAAGACAAACCTATGCCTAGTCACAAATTGGTAAACATTAAAAGTTAAATTTTAAAGATAAACACAAAATTATCAAAGATAAGATAAATTAAGTAGTCAACCACAGATACACTGAGGCTTTTGACATGAGGTACATGTGTTTGCCTTATTCAGATGTGGTATCCAAACAATTAACATACCAATGAGACACTGAGAAATAGGGGAAAAAAAGAGAGGAAGGCATCTTATGGATTGGAAAGCCAAAATTACTTGGCCAAAATTAGTCGTTTTGAGAGCATGAACCATATGAAAAGGAAGAACGAATGTTCCAGCACAGAATAGATGTAAGGACACTCAACTTGATGGATTCAAATTTTTGCTGAAAAAAGAAGCATACCCCATAGCCAAGGAAAATTATGACCTGGTTCAGTATGAAATGTTCACTGTGGTTAAATCATGTGGTTTAGTCAAGACTGCCTCAAAGGTTGAAATTAGAGACATTATTATGTTTATGGTAGTATAACTCTGTACATGATAAGTAAGGAATTTTTATTTTTTGTTTTGGCAAGAATGGCCTTTGGAGGCTAGAAAGAATTACAAGCAGATCATTATGCAATTAAATACTCCTATCATTCATGCAGAGGACCTGGATTCAGTTCCTAGAACTTACCAGAAAGCTCACAATTATCAGTGACTACTGTTTCAGGTTATCCAAGAGCCTCATATATCATCTGCATGCATCAGATACAGATATGCAGTACATATATATATGCAAACATAAAAGAAATTCATACATAAAAAATAAATCTACAAAAATAAGAATTTGAAAAATGTTACAGTTCAAAATACAACCTTTCATTTTCATTTCATTTTAATCCTTTTATGGTTTAAATCTGAGGTTTAGTCTATGGTTTTCGGTATGATATACACATTATTTTCCTTATGTTTACTTTTGTCTAGCATATGGATTCAAAGATAATTCTATGAACAGTATAAGTGAAATAGATATTAAACACTTTCCAAATGATTATTTTTGTTAAGGAGTTTTTAATAAATGTATAGCACCCTGAGGGTTACAGAAAATTTCATGGTGAGATTAGAAGCTGTTGTACATTGAACAACATCTGAGAATTTACAAGATGCTACAGAAAATCATAATAATATGAACAATAAAACAAATTGTGCTGGAAATATTTGATAGCCACTTTAAAAAAAAAAGTTTAACTAGATCCCTAGCTCTTACCCTGTACAAACAGTTCCAAATGGATTTAAAATGATACCTGAAACTCTGAAGCTGAGAGAAGGAATAAATATGGAAAACAGTTGAAGGTAATTGTTTACTGCTCTAAAGGTATTGTAACTTGGGAGAAAGAGGCTGATAAATGATACAGACTAAAGTCTCATAAAATAGCCAACTTTATTCAGAGACTCACACAATTTAGAGTCGGTGTTAAGAAAGGTCACATGAGTGAAGGGTTCAAGAGTTCAAGCTGTATCCAGTCCACAAGGGAAAGCAGCATGTGCTAAAATCATGTTTTTCCATAGAGGATTATAAACAAACAGCAATAGCCAGATGTCATTAATAATCTGAAATAAGCACATTACTATTTGCTACACCTGGGAAGAGCACAAAAATGAAATCCAAGGATAAAAATTCCAAGATTACAAGACTCTTATCTTGTTTTCTTGAAGTTTTTTTTTTTTTTCCTCACAAGCACTCAGAATTCTCATATGACGCTATTCTTGGGCTCTGATCTGACAGATAAGAGCAGAGTTCAGGATTACAATGGTTTAGTATTGGATAGAATTTTAAATCTCTTCCATCCCACAAAACCTTTAAACAAGAACACATTTTATAAAAAGAACAGAAAAAAATGTGCTTGCTACACAAAATTAAAATAATTAGAATGTGCAAGGAGCTCAAAATATTTAATACATAAAAATCAAACAGCACAAGCAATAAATGTACTATACTAATGATGGTGACAAGTAATTCAAAAATACAAAGTACAGGTGATAGATAGACCTATAAAATAATGTTTAACATTACCAGGCATCAGAAGAAATTGTACTGAAATTATATCTTACCTCAATCTAAATGGCTAGACTTAAGAAAGGAAGTAATAGATCTCATTGGAACTCAGAGAAACTGATACTCAGTACTGAGATTATCTGAAAACTACTCCAGCATCTGAGGTTGCATCTAAAGATTAGCTTCAGATGGGCTACACAGTTTTGAGATGGATACAATAGCAGTGATTGGTTTCAGATTATTACAATATCAGTGAGAATGTTTAACATGGGGATTGACAGCATGAGAGGTATGTCATTGCCTGATGGCAGAAATGGTTGTCTCTAAAAGAGTGTGAGACTAGATGTACCCTTGCATGAAAATAATCTCCCAATTGTTAGTACAAAGATGTAAAAGTGATATTGCAAGAATGATTGACAGAACAATGCAATTTTTTAAAATTTGGTGCTGCTAATTACAGCATGAGTTGGTGGAAACACAGGTTCTCATCTTTCCCCAGTCTCTTCAGTCAGAACTTCAGTGGTGGAGTGAGACACCTGTGACTTAACAACATGTCCAGGTGAGTGTACAGTGTGACACCTGAGACTTTAATAGTATGTCCTGGTGAGTGTGCTGTGTGACACATGTGACTTAACAGCAAGCATGTCTATGTGTCCGCTTTGTGAAACTTTGAAGTTCTCATTCTCATTTAAAAACATAATCCTAGGTAGACTATCATGTCTGCAAATAATGATAGTTTGACTTCTTTCTTTCCAATTTGTATCCCTTTGACCTCCTTATGTTGTCGAATTGCCCGAGCTAGTACCTCAAGTACAATATTGAAAAGATAAGGAGAGAGGGGGCAGCCCTGTCTAGTCCCTGATTTTAGTGGGATTGCTTCAAGTTTCTCTCCATTTAGTTTGATGCTGGCTACCGGTTTGCTGTATATTGCTTTTACTATGTTTAGGTATGGGCCTTGAATTCCTGTTCTCTCCAAGACTTTAAGCATGAAAGGATGCTGAATTTTGTCAAATGCTTTTTCAGCATCCAATGAAATGACCATGTGGTTTTTTTCTTTGAGTTTGTTTATGTAGTGGATTGCATTGATGGAATTCTGTATATTGAAACAACCCTGCATTCCCGGGATAAAGCCTACTTGATCATGGTGGATCATCGTTTTGATGTGTTCTTGGATTCGGTTGGCAAGAATTTTATTGAGTATTTTTGCATCGATGTTCATAAGGGAAATTGGTCTGAAGTTCTCTTTTTTTGTTGGATCTTTGTGTGGTTTTGGTATCAGCGTAATTGTGGCTTCGTAGAAGGAATTGGGTAGGGATCCTTCTGTTTCTATTTTGTGGAATATTTTGAAGAGTATTGGTGTAGTCTACCTAAGTGACCCAAAAAACTCCACTAGAGAACTCCTACAGATGATAAACAACTTCAGCAAAGTGGCAGGTTATAAAATCAACTCACGCAAATCAGTGGCCTTCCTATACTCAAAGGATAAGCAGGCTGAGAAAGAAATTAGGGAAATGACCCCCTTCACAATAGCCACAAACTGTATAAAGTATCTTGGGGTGACTCTTACCAAACATGTGAAAGATCTGTATGACAAGAACTTCAAGACTCTGAAGAAGGAAATGGAAGAAGACCTCAAAAAATGGGAAAACTTCCCATGCTCATGGATCAGTAGAATCAATATAGTTAAAATGGCCATTTTGCCAAAAGCAATATACAGATTCAATGCAATACCCATCAAAATCCCAACTCAATTCTTCACAGAGTTAGAAAGAGCAATTATCAAATTCATCTGGAATAACAAAAAACCAGGATAGCTAAAACTATTCTCAGCAAAAAAAGAAATTCTGTGGGAATCAGTATCCCTGACCTCAAGCAATACTACAGAGCAATAGTGTTAAAAACTGCATGGTATTGGTACAGTGACAGGCAGGAGGATCAATGGAACAGGATTGAAGGTCTAGAAATGTACCCACACACCTATATCTACTTGATCCTCGACAAAGAGGCTGAAAACATCCAATGGAAAAATATAGCCTTTTCAACAAATGGTGCTGGTTCAACTGGAGGTCAGCATGCAGAAGAATGCGAATTGATCCATCTTTATCGCCTTGTACTAAGCTCGAATCCAAATGGATCAAGGGCCTCCACATAAAGCCAGACACTCTGAAGCTAATAGAAAAGAAACTGGGGAAGACCATTGAGGACATTGGTACAGGGAGAAAATTTCTGAACAGAACACCAATAGCGTATGCTCTAAGAGCAAGAATTGACAAATGGGACCTCATAAAATTACAAAGTTTCTGTACGGCAAAAGACACCATCAAAAGGACAAATCGGCAACCAACAAATTGGGAAAATATCTTCACCAATCCTACATCAGATAGACAGCTAATATCCAATATATATAAAGAACTTAAGAAGTTAGACTCCAGAAAACCAAACAACCCTATTAAAAAATGGGGTACAGAGTTAAACAGGGATTCTCACCTGAAGAACTTCGGATGGCGGAGAAGCATCTTAAAAAATGCTCAACTTCATTAGTCATTAGGGAAATGCAAATCAAAACAACCCTGAGATTTCACCTTACACCAGTCAGAATGGCTAAGATTAAAAATTCAGGAGACAGCAGGTGTTGGAGAGGATGTGGAAAAAGAGGAACACTCCTCCACTGCTGGTGGGGTTGCAAATTGGTACAACCACTCTGGAAATCAGTCTGGTGGTTCCTCCGAAAACTGGGCACCTCACTTCCAGAAGATCCTGCTATACCACTCCTGGGCATATACCCAGAGGATTCCCCACCATGTAATAAGGATACATGCTCTACTATGTTCATAGCAGCCCTATTTATAATTGCCAGATGCTGGAAAGAACCCAGGTATCCCTCAACAGAAGAGTGGATGCAAAAAATGTGGTATATCTACACAATGGAGTACTATTCAGCTATTAGAAACAATGAATTCATGAAATTCTTAGGCAAATGGATGGAGCTAGAAAACATCATACTAAGTGAGGTAACCCAGACTCAAAAGGTGACTGATGGTATGCACTCACTAATAAGTGAATATTAACCTAGAAAACTGGAATACCCCAAACATAATCCATACATCAAATGAGGTACAAGAAGAAAGGAGAAGGTGCCCCTTGTTCTAGAAAGACTCAGTGAAGAAGTATAGGGCAAAACCAGAACGGGGAAGTGGGAAGGGGTGGGTGGGAGGACAGGGGGAGAAAAGGGGGCTTATGGGACTTTCGGGGAGTGGGGGCCTAGAAAAGGGGAAATCATTTGAAATGTAAATAAAAAATATATCGAATAAAAAAAGACAAAAAAATGTAAATAAAAAATATATCTAATAAAAAATATTTATTAAAAAAACATAATCCTAAAAACTTATGTTTTTATATTCTAAAATATATATCTATTGGCACAACTACATATGTGAGCATTTAGAATTTAATAAACATATACATGAAGATTAAAGGAAAAAGGATATTGTCGTCAGTGTATATGTATCGTCTGTCTTTCAAATATAGCTCATCATTTACAGTTAAAAAATAAAAGCAAGTAATAATACATGCTTGTGAACATGGGCCTGTGTACCTGGGGCAGATGCCCAGCCAGGTGTGAGAATTCTGGCAGAAGGAAGAGAGGTGAGTAGAGAAGAAAGTTGCTTGTGCTGCTGCAGCTGGCTCCACCTCCATCTTTGCTGTGCTGCCATCTTGGTTACCAGTGTTCCCCTAAGCTGAGTCGGGTCTGGTAGGCAGATGAAAGGCCACCTAGCCAAGGGGGAGTGCAGCAGAGATGCTGTTGGTGTTTCCAGAGAGCGGACCTCTTCCCAAATATTACAGCTCTCATGACAGAAGCTCTCTCAGGTGATGGAGTAGTTCTAGCACATCTTTAATTCCCAGGATAGGATTTATATAGTTTTGGGGGTAAATCAGGAGTTGACAGGAGGCACTTCTCATTGTCTTGGACTGAGAGCTTGGGGAAACCTTATTTACATGTGGGAAGGCTTAGTGCTGCTCTTATATAACTGAGAGCCACACACCTGTGGGGTGAGAGGCTGTGGGGGCTGAAACCGCAACAGGAGCAAGGGGCCCAAGGGGTGTGACCAAACTTCTGTCCCATGTAGGTGGAAGCTGCCAACCTAGTTGCTGGGTACAAAGTCGGTGCTCAACCTGGAACCATGCTACCTGTGCACAGCTCATTTCCCAACATGTAAGAATGTAGGGAAAGGAGAACCACTATACACTGCTAATTGGAATGGACATTAGTTCAGCCAGGATGGAAAAATGATACAGTATCTTCAAAACCTGAAAGTAGAAATGACATATGAAACAGTGATATTTCTTCTGAGTATATACATAAAGGACTCAAAAAACAGTCAATATATCAGAGTTTCTTGCATGTTAGTGGTTATTGCAGTACTATTCAAAATATCTAAATTCTAGAATCAGCTTCTTGTCTGTCCACAGTAGAATAAAGAAAATGCAATACTTGCAAAAATAGAAATTCAAGAAGTCATAAAGAAAAAATGAAATTGCTATTTGTAGAAATGGATGCAACAGGAGATAATCATTTTAAGTGACTTAAAGCATAAGAACATAAATATCATATTTTTCCTTTTGTAATATAAAAGTAGATGCAAAATTCTGGGACACTAATGAGCAGAGGAGAGAGGAAAGAAAAAGAAAAGGGAGAATGAGGACTAATGGGAGGGAGCATGGTCAAATTATATGAAATAGTTGTATAAAATATATCTTCATGAAGTCAGTAGTATGAATGTGCACAAAATATTAATAAGCTGTTACACAATTTAAATATTTGATTATTTCAAGTGCCTTGGTCCAAGAAACCAGTACCAGACACACACCATAAATGTAATTGACAGAAAGCAGAGAGGGGTAGTTGTAAAACATATATTAAATAAATAGCCCACACTAGAACAAATGGGGAACAGTATCCTAAATACTATCTTCAGTATGCTAACAATAGCTCTAAAATTATTAAGGGAAAGGCAAGGGAAAGGGGAAAAATGTATATATATAGAAAATGTTGGTCAAATTGTGGTAGATGCACATCTCTGTTCTAGTCAAAGAGAATGATGCTGCTGCCAACAATGGTTTTATGAAATCTGAGCAAGGTTGGAAATCATTTTGGAAATGGTTTAAGAAGTCCTCATAAATCCTGAAGTAAGGATTGTTGGGTCTCTATGACAACAATGGGCAACTATGACAAGTAGACACTAGGTAAAACCGTATATAATTACATGTAAAGAAGGTGGTTATTTATATTTTTATAAAAAGAAGCGGAACTATGACAAGTTGTGGAGAACATTTTGGTGTTAACAAGGAAAGAGGGGGATACTAAGTGGATCCAGGAAAAAAAAAAACATCAGTAATACTCTCAATCACCCTGAAGTACACTGAAAAATATGCCTTACAAAAAATAATTTCATTGAGATTAGCTAAAGTACTTAGGGAATCGAGGTGAGATAGAAAGTTTTGCAAAAAAATAATGAGATTCAAAGTACAAGTTACATGATATTGAACAAAAAGGGGGACTGCAGAAATGATGCAGTGGTTAAGAGTACTTATTAATCTTGCAGAGGACTAGAGTTTAGTTCTCAACATTCATATGACAGCTCACAACTGCCTGTAACTTCAGCTCCGGACAACTCAAGTCCTCTTTTGTCTTATTATGCCCCCATACACATGCACATACACACAAACAAATAATGGATAAATAACCACAATGTTTAAAGTATCCATTGAAAATACATTATTTTCTTTTCCTTTCATTGGATATTTTTAATTTACATTTCAAATGATATCCTCTTTCCAGGTCTCCCCTGGAAATCCCCTATCCAATCTCTCCTATCCTTATCTCTATGAGGTACTCCCCCAACGATTCACCTACTCCGAACTTTAAGCCTTGGCATTCCCCTACACTGGGGCCCTGATGTGAAACAAGTTGAATAGCAATTTTCAGTGTGTAGTATTTTTCAAGACTTTGTGTTTCATAAAAATAAATGTTAGTAGCAAAAGTCCATAAGTACTGAAAAGGTGTTCAACATTCTGAGCTATCAAGGGAATATGAATCAAAAATACTTTCAGATCCCATCTTATCTCAGTCTAGATGCCCAAAAACAGGTGAATGAATAATAAAATTGCAATATATGTAGTCAATGGAATTTATTCTGGTGTAAAGAAATGAAACTGGAAATCTTCATAAAATAGATAGATATATAAAGTATTAAACACAGCAAGATGACCTAGAATCAAAGATAAATATCATATGTTCACTTTCCTATGAACATTCCTTTCTAGCTTTTAGTATTTATATATGTGTGTATATGTGTGGGTATGAATGTGGGTTTAGGGTATGAAATTCGAAAGGAGACTATGGGAAGACCAAGAGAGGTGTTGAAGAAGCAGACCGAGGAGATGCAGCAGAAGGTGATGACCTAAGTGTGGAAGATTACAGCAGTGAAGATGAGTCATAAAAAATCAACAACAAATTGTTTAAAAACACAGAATGATCTCTACTGTGAATACAGAATGATTACTGTTTGGTATTAATTTATTTTAAAAGAATAAATAAACAGAAATGAAAGGAAATAAAATGAAACTTATAAATGAATGAATGAAATGGGTATTTCATACAGTTCAGAACAAACAATATGAATAGTTTATGCTTTTAAACTGTATTTTAGGTCATATGAAGAGTTTTATGCCAATGCCTTTCTAGCACTGACTCATATCCTAAGAAGATCAGAATGTAAGATAAAATCACTATTAGCAACCGTTGAGAAGAAAGTACACAGTATTTAAGACTATATCCACTATAAACTTTACTCACCCTACTAAATATAAAACTAATAATTTGATAAATTTTTTTATGATTTTGGAGATGTATAAAGTATTGCCTGCTAACACAAACTGTACTATTTAAGAATGACCAAAAAATCAGTTCATTTTTTAGTAAAATAAGCCTAATTACATATTATTCATTTATTATTTCATTCTATTTTTTTCTGACAGCCTTTTCTGGTAGTCTTCTTTTAGTCTTAAATTTATAGCCACCTTTTGGATTGTCCCTTTTAGTACTGAAATTAAAGGTATGGAGATTCTGTACACCTTCCTCCTAATTTTTTACAAGATTATGTTGTATGTTCTAATAATGATTAACTAAGATGAGTCCCTATCCCTTAATTGATACCATTTAATCCTATGCTTGCAACACTTTGACTCCTCCTGAAAACCCATCTAGTTCTGGATTAATTGCAAAGTGTCATGCAAATCAAAGTTCTGTAACTGTAATGACTGATACTATTCTTGTCAATGAGTAAAAAAAAAAAAAAAGAATGTATGTTCTCTGTCCAATGTCTATCTCACCATAATGTCATACCACATATCTTGTAATATAGGTCCAAAAATGAAAAGATTCAAAAGTCGCAGGATATGGGGGATATAAGGCAAAAGGAAATCCAACAAAAACATACTTTGTTTCAAATGAGATAATGATGGTTAATAACTGGTATGATAATTTTATAATTAAAAAAGTACCCAGTTATGTTGATGACCTTACAGAGAAAAATTGTTTATTTCATTTTTCCAAAGATTAAGAGAGTGCTGCCTCTGTATTATGCAGTGTTTTTAATAGCCTACACTATCTGGCAATCCAGGGTTTTTAGTGTCACCTTATATATAAAATTCTCCTGTAATTTCTTTCATTAATAAATGTATTTACTTACTACTGGATTGCAGCCCCTCCCTCCTCTCTTTCCAGTCCCACTGTTAAAAATCCCTCCTTCTCTTACCCTTTCTCCTTCTCCTGTGAGAAGTGGAACTTCCCCACCCTTGGGTACCACTATATCCTGGGACATCAAGTATCAAGAGCACAAAGAACTTCCATACCACTGAGGTCCAACCAGGCAGTCCAGCTAGGGGTAGGGAGATCGAATGGCAGTCACTAAGGTTAGAGACAGATAGCCCCTTTCCAAATGTTAGGAGCCTCATATGAATACCAAGCTGCACATCTGCTACAAAAGAGTGCCAATCCCAGCCCTTGCATGCGCTTTGGTTGGTGGTTGAGTCTCTGTGAGTACACATGGTGCACAGGTTAGTTGACTCTATAGGTCATCTTCTTATGGTGTCTTTCACCCCTCTGTCTCATTAAGACCTATTCCTCTGCCAGTTCACAAGATCCCCCAAGCTCTACCTGATGTTTTTTTTATTATTATTAGATATATTCTTTATTTACATTTCAAATGATTTGCCCTTTTCTAGCCCCCCACTCCCCGAAAGTCCCGCAAGCCCCCTTCTCTCCCCCTGTCCTCCCACCCACCCCTTCCCACTTCCCCGTTCTGGTTTTGCCAAATACTGCTTCACTGAGTCTTTCCAGAACAAGGGGCCACTCCTCCTTTCTTCTTGTACCTCATTTGATGTGTGGACTATGTTTTGGGTATTCCAGTTTTCTAGGTTAATATCCACTTATTAGTGAGTGCATACCATGATTCACCTTTTGAGTCTGGGTTACCTCACTTAGTATGATGTTCTCTAGCTCCATCCATTTGCCTAAGAATTTCATGAATTCATTGTTTCTAATGGCTGAAGAGTACTTCATTGTGTAGATATACCACATTTTTTGCATCCACTCTTCTGTTGAGGGATACCTGGGTTCTTTCCAGCATCTGGCAATTATAAATAGGGCTGCTATGAACATAGTAGAGCATGTATCGTTATTACATGGTAGGGAATCCTCTGGGTATATGCCCAGGAATGGTATAGCAGGATCTTCTGGAAGTGAGGTGCCCAGTTTTCAGAGGAACTGCCAGACTGATTTCCAGAGTGGTTGTACCAATTTGCAACCCCACCAGCAGTGGAGGAGTGTTCCTCTTTCTCCACACCCTCTCCAACACCTGCTATGTCCTGAATTTTTAATCTTAGCCTTTAATCTTACAGATTCAATCTAATCTCCATCAAAATTATAACTCAATTCTTCATATAGTTAGAAAGAGCAATTTCCAAATTCATCTTGAATAACAAAAGCCCAGCATAGTGAAAATGATCCTAGCAATAAAAGAACTTCTGGCAGAATCACTATCCCTGACCTCAAGCTATACTGCAGAGCAATTGTGATAAAAACTGCATGGTATCAGTACAGTGACAGGCAGGTAGATCAATGGAATAGAATTGAAGACCCAAAAATAAACCCATACACCTATGGGCATTTGATCTTTGACCAAGGAGCTAAAACCATCCAGTATTTAAAAAAAAGACAGCATTTTCAACAAATGGTACTTGTTGAACTGGAGGTTAGCATGTAAAAGAAGACAAATCAATCCATTCTTATTTCCTTGTACCAAGCTCAAGTCCAACCCATAGAGGGCTAATATGCAATATATACATAGAACTCAAGAAGTTAGACACCAAAGAACCAAATAACCCTATTAAAAATGGAGAACAAAGCTAAACAAAGAATTCTCAAAAGAGGAATAGTGAATGGCTGGAAAGCACCTAAAGATATGTTTAACATCCTTAGACATCAGGGAAATGCAAATCAAAACAACACTGAGATTTTACCTTACGCCACTCAGAATGCCTCAGGGGACAGCACATGCTGGCCAAGATGTGGAGAAAGAGGAATACTCCTCCATTGATGGTGGGTTTGCAAGCTGACACAACCACTCTCGAAATCAATTTGGCGGTTCCTCAGAAAATTCGACATAGTACTACCTGATGACTCAGGTTTACCACTCCTGGGCATATACCCAGAAGATGCCCCAACATGTAATAAAAACATATGCTCCACTAGGTTTATAGCAGCCTAATTTATAGTATCCAGAAGCTAGAAACAACCCAGATGTCCCTTCACAGAGGAATGGATACAGAAAATGTACATTTACACAATTGAGTACTACTCAGCTATTTAAAACATGAAATTCTTAGGCAAATGGATGGAACTTGAAAATATCATCCTGAGTGAGAAATCCCATTCACAAAAGAACACACATGGTATGCACTCACTAATAAGTGGATATTGGACTAGTAGCTTGGAATACCAAGATATAATTCACAGACTACATGAAGCTCAAGAAGAAGAAAGAGCAAAATGTGGATACTTTGATCCTTCTTAGAAGGGAGATAAAAATACCCATGGGAGGAGATCCAGAGACAAAGTGTGGAGCAGAGACTGGCCAAGAGACTACCCCTCCCCACCCCACCCCATCCCCATCCCTGGTGATCCATTGCATCTATTATAGATGCCAACAAGTATTTGCTGATAGGAGCCTGATAAAGCTGTCTCCTGAGAGTCTCTACCAGTGCCTGACAAATACAGAAGTAGATGTTCACAGTTAACCAATGGACTGAGCACAGGGTCCCCAATGGAGCGGCTAGAGAAAGGACCCAAGGTGCTGAAGGGGTTTGCAGCCCCATGGGAGGAACAACAACACGAACCAACCAGTATACCCAGCGCTTCCAGGGACTAAACCACCATCCAAAGAATACACATAGAAGGACCCATGGCTCCAGCAGCATATGTAGCAGAGGATGGCCTTAACTGACATCAATAGGAGGGGAGGCCTTTGGTCCTGAGAAGGCTAGATGCCCCAGTGTAAGGGAATGCCAGGACATGGAAGCAGGAGTGGGTGGGTTTGTGAACAGGGGGAGGGGGAATGGGATGTGGGTTTTGGAGGGGACACGAGGAAAGAGGATAACATTTGAAATGTAAATAAAGAAAATATCTAATAAAAGTAAAATTAAAAATTCTACCAAATACGAACAGTTAGTTAACTTGGTTACCATATATTTAAATTTCACAAAACCAAGTCATGCCTGTAACGATTTAAATGGACTTGTTCAGCCTTCTGCATTTGACTGTGGTCTCTAAGTACAAACTCAAGTGAGATAATAAATACCAACAAGGTATTCATAATCATTATCAGTGGTTAAATGTTATTACAGCTTTAGTCCTCCACAGTTTGGACAAGTCCATCATCTTCCATCATCTCAGTGGGAAATTTATAAAACTTTTCATCTAAGGACTATGAGAACTCATGGTTCATCCTAAAGCCATTGCTTCTTAAAGATTTGAATTTTTATGCCACTTAGTAGATGTAAAATTAATATAACTAAAGTGGAATTGAAGTTTTAGAGGTTATGCCTAGAGATTAAATTCACTTTAAACAACTCTTTCATATACTTAGACATTGTTTTAATTATTTGCAACATACATTTTCAGACATTTGAAGCAATGTACCTCGATTCACTAAAACATACACTAAGAAGTTGATATGTAAGCAGATAAAAACATGGCTTAGTGAGTAACAGTCTGGTCTGTAAAAGCTAGAAGTCTTATGTTTAAAACCGCAGACCTATTGCTGAAGTTGAGGTTAACCAGCCACATTCATAACCCCAGGGTTGAAAAAAGAAGAAAAGTATAGCCCTGAAGCTCACCAGCCAGCCATCTTAGCTGAAAAGCAATTTCAGCTTCAGTGAAAGAGGCACTCTCAAAAAACTATTGTAAAGAGCATCAAAGGAAGAATACTAATGCTTTCTGGCTTCAACATGCAAACTCATGTGTATGTGCAATCCCTCATATACACCACACACACACACACACACACACACACACACACACACACACACACTCGCAAGATGTAAGGCTCCCACTATGTTCATAGCAGCCTTATAATAGCCAGAATCTGGAAAGAACCGGATGTCCCTCAATGGAGGAATGGATACAGAAAATGTGGTATATTTACACAATGGAATACTATTCAGCATTTAAAGACAATTAATTCTAAGGCAAATGGTTGGAACTAGAAAATGATATGGTTTTCTTAGACTCACGGATAGTGAACTTTTTGAGGAGTCTTGACAAATATAGGTTTTATGAGGACCTTCCATGGAGCCAAAATATATGATAATTTTATGGTGTTTCAGGAGACTCATTTGGCTCATGATATGATAAAATTATTGGATGTTCTTGGAGAACATTTCAGGCCATAACTGGACAACATGTTTTTTTTTTCCTGTTTGATACAAAACAAAAACTAGCCCCATACTTCAGGGAACAAATATACACAGAATGAGGGAAAGAACAAAGATGATTAATACACAAATATGGTGCACATTTCTCAAAAACATTCTTGAACAATTTTAACTTGTATAAAATCAAGGTTTACTTTTGTCATTTGCTTCAGAGATAGAAAAATGCAACAGGAATAATTCTGTCCCTGGGTTCCAGAATTTTCTTTTGTATTATAACAAGGACAAAAATATATGCTTAAAGAAAGTTAGGAAAAGAAGAAAACATTCAAAGAATGGAGTATGTGCTATAACATGGGCATAAGATATATAGAAACACAGACATAGAACATTCATATCCATTAATATGGCACCAGAAAAATACCAGGATTGCTGTTGACAATATTGTTAAGGGAACCCTTGCAATTTTAGACAGGATATCCAAAGAAATTCTTTTATGTTCCATGTAAGTATCTATTTGAAAGACAATTTTTAAAAATGAACCTACTGGTAGACATGTTCTTTTTCCCTTAAACTTTCCCTTTGAAGTATACTTCTATAAAAAGACATGTAATTTTATACACTAGTGATGTTTTCAATATATTTATTTCCCATTAAAATCCCATCATGATATTCTGCTACCTTTACAGACGAAATGTCACTGGCCACTTCTGTTGAATGAGCTTCTTTGTTATACCACATTAAGAGTTTTTTAAAAAAATGCAATGTTCATTTTTAGAGAGAACAAGAGACAATATTACTTATTCAACGATGTTAGCTTTTTCTATAATGGAATTAAAGCAACATCATTTCAGCAAATTTCCTTTTTACACTAATACCACACTCCATTATTTTATACATCAAGGCACTTTAGGAACTCTCACTTGCTTTTAATCTATCACTTACTAGTGGCAATTACTACTTTGCTTCAGGTCTTGATGCTCTTTAGAATTCTAACTTGTGAAACAATATTGTTCTTGTAATTGTTTAAAAACCTCAGAAACAGAAAAAAAAAATCCTTATCTATATCACAACTCTTGAACATTCTGTATTCATTCTACTTATTTTACTGTAACATGTTTTAAATTTAAGGTGGTTTTGAATGTTCTCTTTGAACAAGAGGGAGGTAAAAATCAAGAAATCACTCTCACAGGACTAATGCACAGAAAAGTGCATTAATGAGGTTTCATAGAAGTAGACATATAGCGATGTTGCAAAATTAAGTTTTAAAAAGTACTTGAATTAAAAAGTACATCTAATATCTATGCCCATGTGAAATGAAATACTTGCTGTGTTTGACTTGGGGAGGGGGAGCAGTTCTTGTGAAAAACATCCAAATGAATGAGACATCATTCAGAAGTCAGTAAATGGCTTCAATGGGAAGAGAAAGAAAGATCAAAGTACATAGACAATGCATGGGTGGGCAGGAGATGTCAATGTGCAGACAAGAGATACAAATGATTAAAGTAGGCGAGTTGAAGGTGTTGAAACAAATATATTCTCTTTAGAAGCAAAATGACTATCAAAAAGGGTGGGATATTAGAAGATATAGCTAAGAAATGCTTATTTCTTAAAATGCCAGATTAGGATCACAGAGAAATGACTATGATTACTGGAAAATTCCATAAATACTGATCATCATAGTCCTGCCTTAAAGTTACAAAAGCAGGGCATATTTCTGAGAAAGGCATTTATTTATTTATACATTGTTATATAAAAGCATTTCACAATGTTCAACATCCTGTTTTGAAGTCCAGATTATAAATTATATTTTAAAAACCGGATTCCTAGTACTAGAAATTTGTTTTTAGTTGCAAAAGTTCAACATATTGCATCCCACAAATATTCACTGATTTCTTTTCTGATTAATATTACTAATAAGCAAGAATTATTGCTCTAAGTAAGAAACATAGATACGGGTGAGATCGCTACTTTCTCTCTGTCCAAAGCGGGCCCAACCAGGCACAGGAACAGTGGAGCTGCTGGGACATGATCCTTCCTGTCTCCATCAGCACACAGGAGCTAAAGCTGTCGCCTGAGAGGCTCTGACCATGCTTGACAAATATAGAAGTAGATGCTCTCAATCAACCATTGGACTGAGCACAGTTCTCCAATGTAGGAGTGAGAGAAATGACCCAAGGAGATGAAGGGATTTGCAGCCCCATAGCAGGAACAACAATACGAACCAACCAACCATTAACTCAGAGCTCCCAGGGACTAAACCACCCACAAAAGAGTACACAAGGAGGGACCCATGGCTCCAGCAACATGTGTAGCCAAGGATGGCCTTGTTGGACATCAATGGGAAGAGAGCCTCTTTTTCCTGTGAAGGCTCAATACCTAGTGTAGGGGAATACCAGGCCAGGGAAGCAGGAGTGGGTAGGTTGGTGAACAGGGGGAGGTGGAATGGGATAGGGGATTTTCAGAGCAGAAACCAAGAAAGGGGAAAACATTTGAGGTGCAAATAAATATTTAAAAAAACATAGATATGGAGCAAGTGTACCAAGGTTAGCTAATATGATCCTTGGGATAGGAAAACCATTCTACCACGCAACTATAGGCACAAAGCCCATTAGTTGCTTTAGCTGTCTATTCTTAAATTTAAAGTTTCCAACAAAACAATGTCTTTAATAAATCTTTAGATTCCATAAATTGACACTACTATCTACACACTACATTTCCTCATACACCCCACCCCCTGCAACACACATAGGCACACATACAATATCCTGTTTTAAGCAGCATATACTTCAAAGTTCAGGTAAATCACTAGAAGGCAGGAAAGAAAATCAGAACATTGTTTTCTTTTGTCCTCATGAGCAAAAGAATAATACAAATGACATATCTGGATGTAGTAACTAGAGAGGAAAATCAAGGTTGGCAGCATTTCACCAAAAGGAAGTTTGTGTAATATAGACTTTGTTTTGTGCTTTATTATCCATATTTGAAATGAAATACAGGAAGATTCAACAGCAATCAGGCAGCTGGCCATTGTGCCTGTAGCAATACAGGCACCACAAAGGAAGGCTGACTCATCCCCATGTGCCACTAAACCACAGTTTCGTGTCTACCAACAACTTTTATTGCACTTGGGGTTTGTTAATAGCTTATTAAAGTGATGGCTACATTCAAAACTCCCATTTATGATTGTTGATATCTCATTACCCCTACATGACCACTTTAGCATAACCAAGTCTTAATTCGTATCCTACATTAACCATTCTCCATTTACACTAATCTCTGTCAACATTCATTATTCCTAGTGATTGGTTGTTATATTAACTTACTTAATTTTCATCATTATTTCCCATAAATCAGTGAGTAGAAAAACGTGGATATCATGGTGAACTTGGTAAGAGAGCTATCTAATAGAACCACAGAATGATTCCAGGGATGTAGTACATTGCATTCAATGGCTCAGATTCAGATAAATAAGGAAGTTATGAATAAATGTAGGCAGTAAATTCAACTGAAATAATTTCAAGATTTGCTAACTTTTGGCATCAGTTTGAAATTCCTTAAGTGTAACCACATCATTTCAGCTTTCAATAAAGAATATTACTTTTTAGTGGGGAAAAAAGAAACCCTTGAATAGGGTTCTATCAGGTAAGTTACTTTTAGCATTGCTTTATTTTTTTCCCTGAAAAGGAGAATTAGGAAGCAGTTAAGACATATGAGAACATGTCTGCAAGTAATTTTTTAAATATCAATAAGATACCCAAAAAGTGGGTTTAAAAATTAGTCATAGAATGTCCTTTGTAAGAATAGAAAAACTTAAAAACCAGCATGTCATAGTACTTTTTTTTCAGACTAGGAAAAGATAAGCATATATTTCAATAAATGAAGTCAGAATTATTACATGCAATAGAAAAGATTACACTTTATTCTCAATAACAACCTCATCTTGGGATTCCATTATAATTTGACTACAGATAATATAGGTTAGTCTATGTATGAGGGCTAATTATTATTATTAGCAATATTTATGCTTGAAATTTTTAATTTATAAAATTATAAAATTTACCCAACTTCATGAGCTTTAAAGAGAGATGCCAATCCCAATTTGCTGATTCATAATCAAGCATTTTATCCATATGGTCAAGAACTTTAATCTGGGACTAAGAGTTCCAAGGACCTTGAAATTAAACATAAAAGTTATATGACATATATGTTTTTCTCTCCTGAGGAGAGCATCAGATTATCAAAAGGGACCATGACATAAGATACATTAAGTATTGCGTTATTGAACTGTTTTTATTTAGGTATAGGTTTATGTAAATACCACATTCATTTTCATAGTGTAAGGGTCCAAAATCAAATCACTGAAGGAATACTCCAGACTCAGATAGTATGAAAGACAAATAGTGTTTCAAAGATACATCTAGTATGCAAGGATTACCATTGTTTCCAAATGGCAATAACTACAGAGCTATTGGAATTCCTTTTGTAACAGGACTGCTTAACTGCTTCTGAGATAACAACAGACTTCTAAAACTCAGGGCACATTCCAAGGGGTTACAGAAGCCATTAACTGAAGGGCATAAAAAGATATACACTACAGGACCCCAAGTGCAAAATCAGCAGATATTGACTTAATTTGTCAAAACTTCAAAGATGGCTTAGTTAAAGTCTAAAAATTTTCCATAACCCTGCAAGCTAATAACAAATGGTGAAAGTTAAGATAATTGTTCCTAGTGTATTTGCATGTAGACATTCTCTGTTACAACCTCTTATTAAAATTATGGTGGAATTTATGTACAGAACCTCTTATTCAAATTATGGTGGAATTTATGTGAGGTTTTCTCCCCAGGTGAGCACATGCTCAGAGAGTCCTACAATTATTAAGAGCAAAGGGCAAAGATTGTAACCATCCAGCAATCATGGACAAACTGGGTTTACCTGAAAGGGCAGACTCCAGGTAGGCTAGGCAATTGTGGCAAAACAAGGTCTGATTAGCCCACTCAAGGCTGAGCAAAGGGTAAAATTTCTCCTTTTTATATTTTTAAAATATTAGCTGGTCTGAGACATAAAATTTACTTATGCTCCATAGCCCTGCCCAGGAATTATGGTGGCTGGCGGCCATGGTTGGCAACTGTGACTGTCTTAGGTCTAAGTCTATGCTCTCTCTTACCCATCTCTGAGGACATGCGCAGCTTGCTTGTGGTTATTTGCACAAACATGGCCTTTTACTGTTTATTATGAATAAATATGGCCTTTTGGCACATGCCTAGTTCTTAGAAGAGACATAAAACATCAGTGGCCCATCTTTGACTACCGGCCCTCATAGCACACCTTTTTCCCATTCAGACCAAAGCCACAAAGGACATATCAAAGTTGCATGCTGCATATGTACTTAAAGCATTGTTCCATAATGATGAACAACTGCCATTGTGGATGGCTGAGATTGCTGAAAACAATCTTGTATGAAAGCAACCAATCTGTTCAAAATAAAAGGTCCAAAAATTAAGAGCAACAGAATTATAATTAATGGTCCAAGAAATGTAGAAATTAATGTTGTAAGCCATGGAGAAGTAGAAAAGGAAGATTCAAACCATCCCTGATTCTGTTTTCTTTCTCTTTTCCTTTTTGTGAATCCTTCTCTATCTCTAGCCTTAAAATCCTTTATTACTCTTGAATGATCTATGTAAAAACAATGTTCTTCATGGACAGCCATGCTCCCTGTGGAAGGAATAAAAGATCAAGTCCCATCATGTTCTAAAGAACTATCTCAGACAAGGATGTTAGAGACTCTTGCAAATAGAGGTTCCTATCCTTTCTATATCTGTATCTATTATTGCTGTTCTAAGAAACTCATAATTCTCTCCTTACAAAACTAGGGCAGAAGAACCTATAGCTGCTCCTCCCACAAAAGCACATGGAGTCACTAGTTCCCAATCCTTGGTAACAAATTTCTCTATTGATAGTGGAATTTCTTCCAGCAGGCATATCCATCAACTTATAGCGTTGTTTACCATTACCACAATTTCTAGGCCTCCCAAACTGTTGAATATAAAAAAGAAAAAGTGGATCAGGGACAATTGCTCAATATAGCTTCCCTATCATCATTTACAGGACACTCTACAAGATCACAATCAACATCATTCTTTGTCCCAGCATCAGCATGTCTCATTAACCTCTCTGGCAGCTAGCGTGTTCCTTCAGCATCCTGTGCAAAATAAACACAAATATGTCCTCTTCCCCACACTCAGAGTTCCTTGGCATTGAAATTTTAAATTGTTG
This sequence comes from Apodemus sylvaticus, assembly GCF_947179515.1. Lineage (NCBI taxonomy): Eukaryota > Metazoa > Chordata > Mammalia > Rodentia > Muridae > Apodemus > Apodemus sylvaticus. The sequence goes on from NC_067474.1 coordinate 83,335,748, forward strand.
TGGTATATGGGGGATGTGATTCCCCCTTTTTGTTTTTTGTTTGTTTGTTCTTTTAAGCCAATTTTTCAGAGTGTGATGTGCATGGTCAAAAATTCCTTGTCCCATTGGATTATAAGGAATTCCAGTTTTATGTTCAATTCCAAAGTTTTTACAAAACTGTATGAAGTTGTTTCCAATATAAGCAGGCCCATTATCTGTCTTGATGGTTTTGGCAATCCCATAACATTGAAAGTCTGTAAAAATGATCAATTACATTTCTAGAATCTTCTTCTATATGTAGAAAAGCAAAAACGAATCCTGCACAGTGTCAATACAGACATGTATGTATTTTTTTTTTTGAGACAGGGTTTCTCTGTATAGCCTGGCTGTCCTGGAACTCACTCTGTAGACCAGGCTGGCCTTGAACTCAGAAATCCACCTGTCTCTACCTCCCAAGTGCTGGGATTACAGGCATGTGCCACCATGCCCGACTCGACGTGTATGTATTTCAATTTTCCAAATTCTGAATAATGAGTTATATCCATTTGCCAAATATGATTGGGTGTAAGGCCTCATGGATTAACCCCTAAATGAGGAACTAATAAGACAGTCGGGGCATTCTTTTCCAATCATTCTATCCTGCTAGAATGTTAGTGTTCTTATGTCCGAGCCTTCAGATGTGACTAAAGAGATGAAATTTATAATGATCACATTTTCCCAAAACAATAGTATCTAAAACTAAACCTTGTCCTATTAAAGCTCTGTCAGTACAGTCATTGTCTTCAGCTAAAGGTCCAAGAAGATCAGAATGAGCTCTTATATGACCAATATAAAAAGTTTTTTTTTTCCTAGCAAGAATGATGTTTTGCAGTTGTGAAAATAGAAATCCAGCTGGTGTATTGAAATGAAATGTACCACAAGTTTCCAACAAAGGAACTGACTGAGCTACATATAGACTATCAGTAAAAAGATTAAAAGCATCGTTTACAGACTGAAAAACATTTAGTATTGCTGTAAGTTCTGCCAGCTGAGCAGAAATCCCAGGAGTCTCTATGATTACCTGTTGATTATTTATAAGACATCCTGTACGTCCTTTAGAGGAACCATCAGTAAATATTAAAAGAGCATTCTGTAGAGGTTATAAAGATACCATATTAGGAAATATAACCTTAAGTACATTTAGAAATTTCATCAGACTATCTTGAGGATATTGATTATCCACACTGCCTTCAAGTCCTATTTGAGCAAGCAACCAATCCATACTATGCTGCTTTAATCAATTATTTTGATCCACATTAAAAGGCTGAATAATGATATATGGTTCTTTGCCAAAAAAATCAGTGCTTGCTTTATTCCAAGTATCATCATATGAGCTACTGCTTCATAATATGGCAATATATTGCATTTAGGAGCTATCCTTGAATGTATTCTCATAAGAGGATCTTTTAGCCATAACAATCCTGTAGGTCCTTTAGGAATAGCTACTGGTGTTGGAAGCCCAGGTTGTAAGGTACCCATAAGTACTATGGTTTCATTAATCTTTCTTAGATCTTTTAACAATCGCCATTTACCAGACTTTTTCTTAATAATACAGAGGTGTTCCAAGGTGACTGACTGAGACTCTATTATATGTCTTGACTTTAATTGATCCTGCATAAGCAATGAGGCAGCTTCTATTTTTAGTTTTAGATAAAGACCTCTGATCAACCCACACTAGAACATTATTAAGGCACTAAATTTTATCAGCATGGGATGCAGGCAAGACAGTGGCCACTACAGAAAATACCCCAAGCTCTAGTGTTAGTTTGAGACTTAGACCTTTTAAATGCTTTGCCCATCTTTTCCCAGCCCTTGACCAGGTAAAATTCTTGTCTTAGCATTTGCCTAGTTACTACTGTTAGGGCTCTAAGCTCCAGCCCACAGTTACCTGGCAACAGCCAGTTAGGCCTGGCCTACTATAAAGGGGGATGCTCAACCCCTCCTCTCTCTTACCCCTCTTTTCTTTCTCTTGCCCTCCCCATGGGATTTCCTCCCCTTCCCCCTCTCTCCATGTGGTCATGGCCAGTCTCTGCTTCTCTATTCTCTCCCTCTCTTTGCCTTTCTCTGCCTCTACTACTCACCTTAACTCCCATCCCATGTCCTGAATAAACTCTATTTTATAGTATGCCAGTGTGTGTGATCCCTGGGGGGAAGGGTTGCCTCGGCATGGGCTCTCTGAGGCACCTCCTTTTCCCACACCACCATATACCATATTTTCTAAACTTCTTTTTATTTTTACTTCATTAGGACTGTACATCATAAGACCCATCTGTGACAAGAGATCTCTTCCCCTGAGAGTAACAGGCAAATGTGGTGTAACATAAGGTTGAATTTGTCCTGAATTGCCTTCCTCATCTTTCCAAGTTAAAAGTTTGGAGCTTTGTGTTGGGTTATTACAATAACCAACTCCTTGAAGGTGAGTGAATATACCTGATAAACGCCAACCTGACAGCCAATTTTGTCCTCTAACAATTGTTACATTGGCTCCAGTATCTATTAATCCTCCAAAACTTTTTCCTTCAATCAGTAATTTAAGGTTAGGTCTTCTATTAGTAATAGATTGAACCCAGTACACATCTGATGCACCAAAACCATCTTGTCTTCTCTCACTCTTAACAAATTTAGAAGGTAGTAGATGTTAGGGAACTAAAGCAAGTTGAGCAATTCTTTTATTTGCAGGTACAGTTATAATGCCATGGGGAGAAGTGGCCATAATTTTAATTTCTCCTGCTTGAGGGTCTCTGAAAATTCTAATAGGTGTTTTTAATAGTCTATCCAAAAATTCCTAAAACAGTTCAACAGGAGCCTATCTGATGCCAAAGAAATCCCCATTTAGATCCCCTTTAGTTGGCAACTGAGTCCAAACCCGACAAGCAGCCAATGCAATCTGTGCATGCACTCCTGCAGGCAGCCCAATTTGATTAGCATTACCTTCATATTGACCTCATAAACGCATATTAATATCCCATGGACTATTACCTGCCTAAGCATTCATCATAGCAGTTCTTTTACTTGCTTCACACCATTCAGCACTCCAAAGTAAATAATGTCCTCCTGACAAAGCAGCCTTACATACAGTTTTCCAGTCTTGAGGAGTTAAATTTGCTTTCATCACAGTATCCAATAAAGCTTGTATAAAAGGGGCATCAGGCCCATACTGATCACAGCTATGTTCAACTTTATCACTCCTGAAATCATCTTAATTACAGACGATGGGCGAGTTAAGAATTGTGAGGCTGTGATCAAACTGCAAACTGAAGTCAGTAGAACACTGACAGTTGCCAACCATAACTCTTTATTTCTCTTGCAATATTAGAGCATAACTACAACTTTGGAAAGCAAAACACAATTTTAAACAATCCATTCTTATATTGTACTTGAGGTACTAGCTCGGGCAATTCGGCAACATAAGGAGGTCAAAGGGATACAAATTGGAAAGGAAGAAGTCAAACTATCATTATTTGCAGATGACATGATCGTCTACCTAAGTGACCCAAAGAACTCCACTAGAGAGCCCCTACAGCTGATAAACAACTTCAGCAAAGTGGCAGGCTATAAAATCAACTCAAGCAAATCAGTGGCCTTCCTATACTCAAAGGATAAGCAGGCTGAGAAAGAAATTAGGGATATGACCCCCTTCACAATAGCCACAAACAGTATAAAGTATCTTGGGGTGACTCTTACCAAACATGTGAAAGATCTGTATGACAAGAACTTCAAGACTCTGAAGAAGGAAATGGAAGAAGACCTCAAAAAATGGGAAAACCTCCCATGTTCATGGATAGGTAGAATCAATATAGTTAAAATGGCCATTTTGCCTAAAGCACTATACAGATTCAATGCAATACCCATCAAAATCCCAACTCAATTCTTCACAGAGTTAGAAAGAGCAATTATCAAATTCATCTGGAACAACAAAAAACCCAGGATAGCTAAAACTATTCTCAGCAACAAAAGAAAATCTGGGGGAATCAGTATCCCTGACCTCAAGCAATACTACAGAGCAATAGTGTTAAAAACTGCATGGTATTGGTACAGTGACAGGCAGGAGGATCAATGGAACAGGATTGAAGATCCAGAAATGAACCCACACACCTATGGCCACTTGATCCTCGACAAAGAGGCTGAAAACATCCAATGGAAAAAAGATAGCCTTTTCAACAAATGGTGCTGGTTCAACTGGAGGTCAGCATTCAGAAGAATGCGAATTGATCCATCCTTGTCTCCTTGTACTAAGCTCAAATCCAAATGGATCAAGGACCTTCACATAAAGCCAGACACTCTGAAGCTAATAGAAAAGAAACTGGGGAAGACCCTTGAGGACATCGGTACAGGGAGAAAGTTTCTGAACAGAACACCAATAGCGTATGCTCTAAGAGCAAGAATTGACAAATGGGACCTTATAAAATTACAAAGTTTCTGTAAGGCAAAGGACACCATCAAGAGGACAAATCGGCAACCAACAAATTGGGAAAAGATCTTCACCAATCCTACATCAGATAGAGGGCTAATATCCAATATATATAAAGAACTCAAGCAGTAAGACTCCAGAAAACCAAACAACCCTATTAAAAAATGGGGTACAGAGTTAAACAAAGAATTCTCACCTGAAGAACTTCGGATGGCTGAGAAGCATCTTAAAATATGCTCAACTTCATTAGTCATTAGGGAAATGCAAATCAAAACAACCCTAAGATTTCATCTTACACCAGTCAGAATGGCTAAGATTAAAAATTCAGGAGACAGCAGGTGTTGGAGAGGGTGTGGAGAAAGAGGAACACTCCTCCACTGCTGGTGAGGTTGAAAATTGGTACAACCACTCTGGAAAGCAGTCTGGCGGTTCCTCCGAAAACTGGGCACCTCACTTCCAGAAGATCCTGCTATACCACTCCTGGGCATATACCCAGAAGACTCCCCACCATGTAATAAGGATACATGTTCTACTATGTTCATAGCAGCCCTATTTATAATTGCCAGATGCTGGAAAGAACCCAGGTATCCCTCAACAGAAGAGTGGATGCAAAAAATGTGGTATATCTACACAATGGAGTACTATTCAGCCATTAGAAACAATGAATTCATGAAATTCTTAGGCAAATGGATGGAGCTAGAGAATATCATACTAAGTGAGGTAACCCAGACTCAAAAGGTGAATCATGGTATGCACTCACTAATAAGTGGATATTAACCTAGGAAACTGGAATACCCAAAACATAATCCACACATCAAATGAGGTACAAGAAGAAAGGAGGAGTGGCCCCTGGTTCTGGAAAGACTCAGTGAAACAGTATTCGGCAAAACCAGAACGGGGAAGTGGGAAGGGGTGGGTGGGAGGACAGGGGAAGAGAAGGGGGCTTACGGGACTTTCGGGGAGTGGGGGGGGGCTAGAATAGGGAAATCATTTGAAATGTAAATAAATTATATCGAATAAAAAAAAACTTAAAAAAAATAAAAATAAAAATCAATACCAAAAGCTTTACTTTCATGTTACCAAGTTTTGCTTCATTGCTTTGAATCTTATCCCTTATAAGTCTAATTTCTAGGATAAGGATTATATAAAATATGCCAATTTAGAAATATCCTGTTTTCCTGGGTTGTTTCATGTCATGTGTTGTTGTTTAAAATAACTTCAACCTTGAGTTACCAGTTTTAAGTTAACTTTTTGTAACCAATATTACACTTTTTTTAATCATATCCAATAACCTATAAGCCAATCCTCTATAGCCAAGACTTGCAAAACATATTGATACCTTTAAGACCAATCAGAAACAAAATGAAGTGGCTACACAAATCTTATAAATTTTAATCAAAAAATATTTACGTTTTCTAATTGTAATTTCAAGAGTTCCTTGTTACCTACTGAACCCAATAACCACAGTCACAGAGATTATTGTAGGAAAAAAAAAAAGCAGCCACCAACTCCCTTACTATAGAAGCCAAGAAGCTTCTGGCCTCTTTAAGATCGATTTGAGGATACAGAAAATGTGGTATATTTACACAATAGAATATTACTCAGCAATTAAAAACAATGAATTCATGAAATTCTTAGACAAATGGTAAAAGTCTGGAAAATATCATCCTAAGTGAGGTAACCCAATCACATAAGAATACACATGGAATACAGTCACTGATAAGTGGATATTATCTCAGAAACTCAGAATATCTAAGGCACAATTCATATATCAAATGACTCCCAAGAAGAAGGAAGGAGATGTCCCAGATCCTGAAAAAGCTTGTTCCAGCACTGTAGGGGAATACCAGGACAGAGAAGTAGGAGGGGGTTGATAGGAGAATGGGCAAAGGGAAGAGGGCTTAGGGAACTTATGGGGAGCGGGGAACTGGGAAAGGGAAAATCATTTGGAATGTAAACATAGAATATAGAAAATAAAAATTTTTAATTAAAAAAAAGACAAAAAAAAGATGGATTTGAACAGAGAAGCTTCTGGCAGGGCTTCTCAGCTGTGCTAAATTCCTATCTACAGGTTCAGGTCTCCAAAGGCCAATTAAGACTCCAATTTAATTATTTTCTTTTTTTTTTCAAGAGGGGAACAACCAGCAGATAAAGTTTTTTACCATTTTTTTCTTTTCAGCATGAAACATAGAACATTCAATCAAATCCCAAAACAGAAAACACAGACTTAACAAAGAACAATTTTGATAGACATGGACAAATTGGTGCACCAAGGATAGAAAACAGAGAGGGAAGAAAATTCTCCATTTTCCTTCTCTTTTGCTAAAACATCCATGACAGGGGGCAACTGTTTTTCTGAAACCTTCTCTCTCTTTTTTGATCTTTACTCCTTTCATTTTATTTTATTTTAAGCCCTACTTCTCTCACCTGTCAAATGCCTTTGTCTGATACAGTTCTTGACTGCGCACAATTGCCTGAATTCCCCCGTCCCATTGCACTGCCACACCTTGGTGAAGTTGGTATCCAACCAACACTTCTTCAGCCTAGCCTGTATCCCTCTGAATTCACCCTTTTTAACACAACAATTTCAAATGGCTAGTGCTAGCATTAATTCTGTATGTTGCTTACCGTGCTTCTTGGATACTTTAACTTTTCTTCTGTTTTCTGCAGAGCTACACGCAAGATGGTGTTTCTCAGTAGTTCCCCCCTGCTGTGATCATAAAAAGAGAAAGAGGTGTGAGATATGTTCTACAGTGGTGTGGGGCAAGGGGGTCTCCCTTCCCCCTGAGGGAATACACATGATGGTATAGTATAGAACAGAGTTTATTCAGGGCATGGGGAGGGGAGTTAAGAGGGTAGGAGAGGAAGAGAAAGGCAAAGAAAAGAAGAGAGAAGAAAAACAGAGGCTAGCCATGAGCTTGTGGAGAGAAGGGGGAGGGGAGGAGAGCCCAAGAAGGGACAAGAAAGATGCTGAGAGTGAAAAAATAAGAGATGCAAGAGAGAGAGGAGGGGCCAAGCAACCCCCTTTATACTAGGCCATGCCTACCTGGCTGTTGCCAGGTAACTGTGGGGTGAAGCTTAGACAGAATCCTAACACCCCTGTATTCAATTCCCCTCCTGTAACCATCCAGCAATCACAGGCTAACTAGGTTTACCTGAAAGGGAGGCTGAAATCAAGGTAGGGGACAAGAGAAGAATGGAGCCAAGATAAAAGTTCTGATCAAGGCACAAAATTTAATTTTCTGTTTTGCGTTTATATAGGGAAAGACCCATCCTTAGTTTCAGCTGAGTTCTTGTTTCAAAACAAGCTTCAGCAGGCAGTCTTATTTTTGTAGGAATACTGTGGATGTGGGAAACAGGAGACTTCCACCTGGTAGGAATACTTTTTTTAATTTTTTTATTTACATTGCAAATGATTTCCCCTTTTCTGGGTCCCCACTCCCTGCAAGTCCCATAAGCCCTCTACGTGGGCTAGGCAACTGGGGCAAAACAAGGTCTGATTAGCCAGCTCCAGGCTGTGGGAAGGATACAAGAAGTTCCCCATCCCTTTTCTACTCTAGAGTTCAACTTAGAGAAGCACAATTCCCTGAAGAAGCTTTACCTAACCTCCTGTTCTGTCACTGGAGGCTGCAGAAATCAGCCTTAAAAGTAGTCAGTCAGGTGGATCAGATGTAGGACTGCAGAAGCAGAGTGATCCATGGCCTAGTCTCTGAGTGGGGATAAAATGAGATATGCAAAATGAACTTCTCAATAATAAACATAAAGGTTTTAATGGGTATGCTAATAGACTAGATTTAAATATTTTAAGCTTGAGAAAATAGTGTAGATAATGAGGGGTTTGAGTCTTGAGTTAACTTTCACAGAGTGTAGCATTTTATGTTTACAGAATCACTTATGTAAATGCTATGCTGAAAATTATGTTTATCTGAATTATGATTCCTAATGTAACTTTTGGTATATAATTCAAGCTTCATCCTTTACATTGAAAGTGTTCATAACAGGAGCAGGGCTTTTCCTACAAAAGTGTAACATCAGTTTAAATGTTTATTTAAGGAAACAAAGCCAAATTTTTACCTTTTGCAAATGCTATACATCCACACACAAATATTCTAATTCATAGTACATAAAATATTAAATTAATTTTGCCTAACTTTACATCAAAGTATCATATTAAAAGAAATGGAGTAGTATACAACCCTATTTTGTTCCTAATTTAATGGGATTACATCGTTGTTTCATTAGGATAATATTGGCTATGTATGGACTTTATGTATTGAAGTACAATCTCTGTTCCCCTCAGTCTATTCTATCTTGTGTTTTTTCAATGAAAGCATGTTAGATTTTATCAACTAAATAGTTGCCTTTTCTGCAACTATTGAGATAAAAATGTGATTGTTTTTTCTTAACTCCATTTATGTGATTTATAAATTTACTTATGTTGAACCTCCATTGATCTCTAGGGTAATAATAACTTAATGTTGGTTTGTATGATTTTTTTCAAATATATACCAGCTTTGAATTTGTAAGTAATGCTTGTGGACTTTGGAATCTATGCTTATTAGAAATATTGGTTTTGATATTCTTTTTTGTTGTTGTTTTTACCTTGTTTTGGTATTAAGAGCTGTAAATCTTCCCTCTGATTCTAGTTTTTAAAAATAATTTAAGATGTTGTCTTAATCACTGTTCTATCACTAAGAAGAAACACCATAACTATAGCAGCTTATAATAGCACCATTTAATTAGGGAATTGCTAAGAATTTCAAAGGGTTCTATAATCACCATGGAGAGAAGAGTGGCTAGCTGGCAGGCAGGAATGGTGCTGGTGGTCACTAGCTGAGAGCTCACATCTGATTCAAATTAGAAAGCAGAGTGAGGAAAATACTGGGCCTCCTACAGGTTTTATAAACCTCAAACCCCCCACATAGTGTTATATCTTTTTCAAGAAGGCCATACCTCCAAGTCCTTCCCAAATAGTTCCACTAACTTTGGAACAAACATTCAAACATATGTGATGGGGGACACTTTTATCCAAATCATCACAGAAGTTTTTGTTTAAAAGTCTGCTGTGAATCCATCTATCCTGGGAGGTTTTAGTTAGAACCTTTGTATTAGTACTTCTTTCTCTTTAATTGCTATGGGATTATCTTGACTTAACTCTGATCCTCTGAATGATTTTGGAAATTCATCCATTTTTTTGTAGCTTTTATAGTTTTAAAAGTATTTCCTTACAGTATTCTGAATGTTCAGTTCTAATGGTTCCTGTTAATTTTGCTTTTCATGCCTCTTATTCTTAGTTAATTGGTATAATTATCTGATTATTTTGTTTATCCTTTCAGTGAGTCAGCTCTTATATTCATTAATTTGTAAAATGTTTTACTTGTACCTATTTAATTAATTTTTATTATTCCTTGCCACTTAATGGGTTTGGATTTGGTTTGTTTCTGTTTTTCCAATACTTGTTTACTTTTGTGCTTTAGTAGTTTTTTAATATAATCACTAGAGCTATAAATTTCCCTTTTAAGACTAGTTTTAAATGTGTCCTTGAGGTTTGATTTGGTTGGGCTTTCATTTTCATTTAAATTTAGGAATTTTCATGTCTTTCCTAAAGTCTTCTTTACCCATTAATGTAATGTTTTATCACCATGGATCCATGTGATTAGAACAGATTTTTTGCTGTTGATTTTAGAAACTCTTTATTCTTTGAGAATTTCATATAATGCACTGCAATCCCCCTCCTATCCCTGCATCTGTGCTGTCTGCCCTTTACCCTCTACTGTATATCCTCACAATCTCTCCTCTAAAAGTAAATGAAAAAAAAAAAACCACAACAAAACAGGAAAAAAATAACATAAAAATGTCTCATTGTGAAAGTTGTGTTGTGTCCTGATGTGTCACACAGTGTACCCTTTTGTGCAAACATCTTTACTAGCAAATCTTCATTGCAATGAGTCATTGGTGTAGCTTAAGGGCTCTGGCTTCTGCTGCACTATCAGTGTTAGATTCTCACTGAGGATCCTATAAGATAGCCTGTACTTGCCCTGTGCTATAGAGTTCCTGCAGCTTTGGTTCTGCAGGAAACAGTCCTTTCATGCACTCCAGCAGTTCATAGATAGGATAGATATTGGGGTGGACTGACTCAAAATTCTGGATTTGGATATGGGTGTTACTTGTGTTATTTAGCCCACCAACTTCCCAATGCCTGCTTTACCAGGCCCAACTTTACCACTTTGCCCAGACAAAGAATGATGCCAGCTCTCCTGATTGTTGCATTTAGGCCAAAGGATGGACTGGCTCTCCTATGGTCATGCCATTGAATTCAGCTCTCGTGCATTTATGCCACCACGACCATCATTCCAGCACTGCCCTGGCTAGTGTCAAGGCCAGGTCTTCAGCTCACACACATTCAGGGCTTACTCTCTCATGCCTTCACCACTAGGACCATCTCTTCTGTGGCACCCAGGCAATGTGAAATGCTGCTGTCCTAACTTCCACTGTAGCCAGTGAGGGATGGTTCAGCTCTGCACAGCTCTTTGACACTGAGATGGCTCCAGGAGCTCCAGACCAGGGATATCCACATAGCCTTTGGTAGTAGCAGGGTCCATGCACATTGATACAAACTCTTGATGCTACAGGGCCATAGACACGGACCTTAGAAGCAGCATGGGCCTGACCTTACCATGGCTTCATGCTGATCCTCAACACCTTTTCATTGCCAGTTCTATGGGAGGGAAAGGGGGAGAGAGAGGGACAGGGAGACAGAGAGGGAGAGGGAGAAGGCGATGGAGAAGCCTACAGTCTCTCAGCAGCTGTCTTTATAATAAACACACTGTTTCTCTTTCCCTCCCATCTGTCCACCACATACTTTGCTTACTGTAGTCCACTTTGGGTGACTTGTGGCCTGTTGTGCTGTGTGGTGGAGGGTATATCTCTGTGTATCTTTTGAGCATTTGTTCACCTGTTTCTGTGGGTCTTCAACACACACACACACACACACACACACACACACACACACACACACAGACACAGACACACACATAGGGGAAAGAGAAAGGGGGAAGGAGAGGGACAAGGAAAAGGAGAGGGACACAGAGAGAGGGCAGAGAGAGAGAGAAGGAGAGGGACTGGGAGAGGGGCAGGGAGAGGGACAGGGAGAGGGACAGGGAGAGAGAGAGACCTACAATCCCTCAACAGCTAGCTTGTCTCTGGTTGTCTTCAGTCAGGTTTTTTCTGCCAGGTCCACATTTTGTTGCTTTTAAGCTTTATTGCATTGTGGTCAGGCAGAATAACAAAGTTACTTTTTTGTACTTGTAGAAGTGTTTTGTGTGTCAATATGTGGTCTATGTTAGAGAACCATCCATAGGCTGATGAATAGAATGTATATGCTATGGTGTTTACGTTAGATATTTTTAGGTATTTATTATGTTTCTTTGATTTTTTTTTTGCCACTTAATTTGAAAGGTTTTTTTTTTGTTGTTCTCCAGATTATTTGCCTATTGGAAATCACCTATTGTTCAGGATAATTTGTATCTTGAAGTTCAAAGACAGAATTTGAGATATATATATATATATATATATATGTGTGTGTGTGTGTGTGTGTGTGTGTGTGTGTGTGTGTGTGTATGTATGTATGTATGTATGTATAATGTATTTTTGGTTAATTCTTCCTATGATCAGAATTAAATGCCCTTCATATCTCTTATGATTAATTTTAGTTTGTTCAATTTTGCTTCCAGCATTCTCTGTAGGGCTTTTTTAGTGGACTTAATCTTTTTCTGCCTATTTATGGCATGGAAAATGTTATTTCTCTTTAAACAAAGGCAGATAGTTTTATTTGATAAAGTAATCTTGCTTTGGCATCTGTGGTGTTTTAGAGCTTGAAATTCATTGCTCCAGGCTCTTCTGGCTTTTAAAGTTTCCATTGAGCAGTCAGTCACTTGTTTTGATAGGATTTCATTTATATGTAACTTGTGGTTTCTTTCTGGCATTTCTTAATAGCCTCTATTCTTTATGGTTATTATTTTCACTACAGTCAAGGGGTGTTTCTTTTCTGGTCCTGTCTTCTGAGTGTTCTGTATGGTACAGTTACCAGTGTGTATATTTTTTTCCTTAATTTGGAGAATCTTTTTTTCTTCTCATGATCATGTTAATGATCTAGTGTATGACATTTACCTGGGATTATCCTTTATTAAATGACTATAATTTACATGTTAAGCCTTTTGATATGGTACAAAGTTTCTGCCTTTTACTTGTATTTGTTTTTAAATTAGTTATGTTATTTGGTTGAACAGTAGAGTTCCTTTCTTTTATCTTGAAATCTTGATATCCCACCTTCTACTTGATTCATTCTACTGATGAGGCTTGATCTAACTTTTCAATTCCCTCTTCATTTTATCTTGAGGCTTTATATCTATTTATTGAACTCAATTTTTAAATTCTGAATTTGTCATTTGATTTAGCTATATCTTTATGGTCTCTTTCACGTTCTGTTTATGTTCCTTGAGGTGTTTGTTCATGTCTTCTTTAAACTCTTTGAATTCCATGATCATGTTTGTGATTGTTCTTTTTTTTTTAAAGATTTATTTATTTATTATAAGTAATCACACTGTAGCTGTCTTTAGACACCCTAGAAGAGCATGTCAGCTCTCATTACAGATACCATGTGGTTGCTGGGATTTGAACTCAGGCTCTCTGGAAAAGCAGTCAGTCCTCTTAACCACTGAGCCATCTCACCAGCCCCTGTGATTGTTCTTTTAAATTATCTGTTCTCTTGTTCACCTAAGTAGGGCTCAATGGAAAATATTTCTGTAGGAGTAGTAGTTTAGAGTTTGTCATTTTTATTCTGATTAATGTAATTGACAAGAAGACATTAAAAACATTTATTAGATTTTTATTTATGGGGAAAATGACATTTATAAAATTCTGATTTTGAGAATAAGATTTTGTCATCATAAAGATATTGCTTTTGTCACCTTTATAAACTTCTTAAAAAACATTAAGTTATTCCCTAAAATACCAGGCATGTTCAGTTTGCTTGAGAGGACTGTAATCATAAGAATAAGGGCTGCCTAAGTTATATGATAAGATCCTGTCTCAGAAGTATGAAAATGTGAGTTAAAAGGAGATAGAGGAAGAAGTTTATAATAATCAGAATGTAAATTATACATGTATGAAGATGTCAAAAAGTCAAACTCAATGAAAAATGAATAAAGGAGTGGGAATATAAGTCAGTGATAGAACAGTCCTCTATTATGTCTAAAGCCCTTGGTTTGATTGCCAATACAATAACTAAATATGGTGGGAAAAATTCTACATATCTACATGAGTAAAAATTTATGTTTTTATCATAGAAAAGCAAACCAAAGACTTTTCCTCTGTAGAAAATTCCAAAACTGACTCTTATAGCTCAGTTTCTTCACAGTGCATACTTTAACTTGTTAGCTAACAGAATATAGATCTAACATTCAGAAAGAAAAACTGTACCAAACTTATTGTTCAGCAAAAATGAGAATTCCCATTGTCCGTTAGTCCTTTAATGAGATATAAAATAATTTATAAACATGTCAGAGAGCACTATCTTTTATTATACTCACTATTACTTAGAGATTACTGTGCCTATTCCTGGCATGGAACTGATTCGAATAATACTAAAGAAGAATAAAAATTACTAGAGACAGGTCAAATCCACCTCCACTAGTTACAATATCACACAAGACCATTATTTTGTATTACAGGTTTGTGTTGATACTACATATGACAAATATAACTTTAGTATGGCAATTATAGACCAGCAATTACTTTGCAGCATTAATAGAAAATGAACAGAATTGTTAGGCACAGAAAATGTGAAATATTTCATAAGCATTGATTTTCAAACAATCTTGAAATATAGTCAAGGATAAAGTTGTATGTCACTCATTGTCTTTGTGTAAGTAAGTTTTCATAGCAGCACATATATGAATCAATGAGCTCACTGCTCAGTATAATTGTATTCATGGTACCAATGTATTACATGAAGCTGACTGCCACATCTGTCCTAGGAGTAACTAGTCCACCTTGCTTATCAAGGAGTATTTGAACTGGGAACTAATTTTATAACTACCTAAACATCTGGGTTGCTTTGTATAAAATATGGTGCTGAAACACCAATATAGCTACATATCATTTGTACCAAAATATTGTTGAAATTATTAGTTTCTTTCTAGTTTCTCACAATGTAATTTTGTGATAAGAAATATCTATTATCTGAGATTCATCAGAGACTATATTCACATTAACTTCACAGTCACTATGAACACCTACAGAGTGAGTGCAGGCTCCTGGTGGTTCAACATTTTACAGAATATTATTATTTGTTCTAACTTCTGTTTTAGTTTTATGTTTTCAATACTGAACTTAACTCATCAAAATTTAATAGAGGAATAAACATAATTTATTCACACTAAGAGAGTGACTGTATGGATATTGTTCCTTTTCCCAATCCTTCTGCCTCACTAAAAAAAGCTATTAGATTGGATTCCTCAAGCTAGCACACAGGGACCATTCTCTTATTTGGCCAATTCATTCCCCTGAACCTGACTACCAAGGTCCAGTAATAAAAGTGTTCAAGTACAGTAATCAAAATCCCCCTTTGGCTCACCTAATTAACATGCCCAATTAAAATATAAAACCTCCACCAGGGAGCTGTGGTACAAGCCTTAAATCCCCATAGTCAGGAGGCAAAAGTAAGCAGATTTCTGAGTTTGAGGCCAGACTAATCTACAAAGGGAATAACAGGACAGCCAGCTCTAAACAGGGAAAGAAAATGAAATTTAAAACCTCATACTAATGTGGAGTTTCCCATTTTACCCTTGTAAACCACTATTTGCCTATGGACCAAGTCTGACTCCTTTCTATGCAGAGATAATTAATCCTTTGTTACCGAACTCCCTGCCACTCCCAAGCAAAACAGATACCTCTTCCACTTCTCCCTTGCCTCTCTTCTCCCTTTTCCTTTGTTCCCTTCTCCTTCTCCCTCTTCTTCTTTCTCCCGTCTTTGTTCCTTATTCCCGCTGTCGGTCCATCTGAGACAAATAAATCTCCTTTGTTCCAAGAACTTGGTCTAGGAATATCTTGAGACAACTTCCAGTTTCCTACACTAAGAGTCTTCACTGAACCTGAAGTTTATGGTTTTAGCAATTCTGGATGGTCAAGGTGGTTTGGGGAGTTGATTGTTTCTAGACCACTATGGTCGGGTTATAGACTTAGCCATGGTCTACTAGATTCTGTTTATTTTATTTGTCTTTAATTTTTACTTTTTCTTTATTTTTAATATGAAGGTAAGAGGCATGTATCTCAAATGAGGTCCATTTGTTTTTACAATGTCTTAGGGCATTTGTTGCAGTGATAAAACGCCATGACCAACTTGGTGTAAAGGAGTGTTTATTTAGTTTTGCCTCTTCTTTGACTTGGTGTAAAGGAGTGTTTATTTAGTTTTGCCTCTTCTGTGACTTCCTCCTTCTCCTCCCTCCCACTGCCTTCTCCTCCTCCCTTCTCCTGCCATCTTCTCCTCCTCCCCCCCCTTGCCTCCTCCTCCTCTTTCTCCTCCTCCTCTTCTTCCTCCTCCTCTTCTTCCTCCTCCTCTTCTTCTTCTCTTCTTCTTTGTCTTTCATTTTATACTTCCTGTCCATCACTGAAGGAATTCAAGGCAGGAAATCAATCAGTGGAAGCACCTGGAAGTAGGAGTTGATGCATAGTCCATGGAGGAATGGTATTTACTGGTTTTATCGCCATAGCTTCCTCAACTTGCTTTTTAGGCATCAAAGATGTCCAACTCAGGGATAGTAACACAATCCACAATGATCTGGGCCCTCCATATCATTTTCAAATCAAGGAAATATAGCAAAAAGTTTGTCTACAGGCCATTCTTGCCAGTAGCAACTTCTAATGTTCTTCCCTTTCCTTCTCTCATATCAGCTCATATCCAAATCTATGTTGTGTTCACTTTACAAAAAACTACCCAGCATACATTGCAAGCAGTTTTCATAATGAACCACTTCTCTACCCCCACTCAAAACCCATTTTGAAAACAAACTTTTGGAAGCTCACATTTATGTAATGTTCCTTAAGCTTTAGAGGGGATGCTATTCTATGTTATATGAGCCAATGACTCCACCAGGCTACAGGAGGTAGGTCTAATTCAACATCCAAGCAGTTTAAACCAAATGAGTCACACAACAAACCAAAAAGTCAAAATGGAAATGGAGTGATAGAGAGGGTGTATTGGTAGGGATGTGAAGGAAGAGGGTGCTGGGGTAACCTACCAAACATACACATATTGTATCAACTGCTTCTGGCTTCCATCTGTGCCCTGGTGCAGACCCTGCACTACAGTCTCCCACAATCCAATCCCACCCAGAGAAAGTTTGACCCCCAGGAGTGGGGCCACACCTAAGCTCACTGGTTCAAAGAGACAACTTGATCCTCAGGAGTTCTGACACACCCAGGCTCACAGACTTACAGGAGGGACAGGTTCCAGTTAGTGAGCCATCAAGGCCCACTAACACGAGTCAACCATAGAGGCAAGCCCAAGAACAAAAGCAATCGAAATCAATGCTACATGACATCATCAGTATCCAGTTCTCCCACCACAATCCCTGGATATCCCAACACACCTGAAAAGCAAGATTCTGATCTAAAATCCCATCTCATGATGATAGAGGACTTTAAGATAGACATAAATAACTCCCTTAAAGAAATACAGGAGAACACAGGTAAATATGCAGGTATAATTTTTTTAAAGAGGAACACATAAATACCTTAAAGAAATACAGGAAAAGTATGTCCCTGGATTCTCACTTGTTAGTTTGTGCCAACAGTGCCAAGTGCTGGCAAGATATGTAAATGTTTGAAACTTCCTCACCTGCCCAAAGAGAAGATTTTCTGTGTTATGATGTTAAAAAGCCTTGGGTGAGGTCACCAAAGCTTAGACTTTGTTATTTGCACAACCATCTTGCCTCTGGGAACTTCATCCCAGAAAGCTGAACTAAAGGATCTAACCCAGGCTTTAAAACTTACAAAAGGAGCCATAGCTACAGCAGATATGCCTTTGCTTCAGCTCGTGTACATAGGTCCATATACCAAGAAAGGGGATTATTAACTGTAGAAGGAAAAAATATTGAAAATAAGGAAAGAATACAGGCTTTATTGGAGACATTATGGCTTTCTCTAAAAGTGGCCATAATTTATTGCCCAGGACAATCAGAGAGGGACACAGAAATAGCCAGAGGGAACAGGCTAGCTGATAAATCTGAATGGGAGGCTGTCCAAGCTTCTGCTGCCAACATCCTGGTAGCTTTGCAGACCTCTGCTCTTCCAGCCGTTCCTGAATATACTGCTTCAAACAAATGGTATAATGTGAAATGCTACAGAGTTTATAAAAGAGAAGGATGGTTCCTGACCTCTGATGGCTACACACCATCTTCCCTAAGAAATTTGCTAAGTAACTCATCCATCAGACTCACCAAGCTTCACACCTGGTCACTTAAAACTAAAGGAATTGCTGTGAATGGCAAGGTACAAAATATTTGACTTAGGACACTTGGTTGATTAGGTCATCTCAGATTGTGCAACCTGCCAGCGTATGAACTCATCAGGCCCCAATCAAGAGGGTAATCCAGAGTCAGGGGTCAAAAGCCAAGGGCTAAATAGGAAATAGATTATACAGAAGTAAAACTAGTAACACATAGAGGTAAGTATTTGCTAATTTTTATAGCTATCTTCTCAGGATGGGTAGAAGCCTACTGTACAAAGGAGACTGCTATCAAGTGACAAAGAAACTTCTGGAAGAAATTATACCCACATATGGTTTGTCTACCCTGCTTGGGTCTGACAAACATTTATCTCTCAGGTCACTCATTCTCTAGCACAGGTTCTGGGAACCATTTGGAAGTTATAGATGCAAGAGTTCAAAGGAAAGTAGAGGAGACAAATTGGACCCTGAATGAGGCCTTGACCAATTTAATCCTTGAAATTGGCAGTGACTGGGCATCTTTCCTACCTTATGCTTTATATAGGTCTAGAAACACCCCCTATACTTTAGGTCCTTTCCTTTTTTGAGACCCTATGTAGGAGGCCCCCTCTTATTAGCAGCAAGTTTTTAAAATCCTTGAAAGCCATCCATAGGGTCCAGATAATAATTACAAGGCTCTACTGAAGGTGATAGATGCAGATATACAGAAAATAAAATAAAGTCCATCACAATCCTGTAGGATTTCTTATCCTCCCTGGCAAATGTAGTCTTGCAGAACAGATAAGTCCTAGGCTTGCTATTCCTCCAGCAGGGAAGACTCTGTATAGCCTTAGGTGAGGAATGTTGTTTCTATGTTTACCACTCAGGAGTGATCAAATAATCCATGACCTTAGAAAGAGACTACAAGACAGAAAAATATATTAGCTTCAACTTGTGGCCCCTGCATAATCAATACTTTAGTTTCATTTGTTAAGGAATGGGTTTATTAAACATCTCAAGGATTTGAGATGGCCCAAAACTGAAGGGGGAAATGAAAAGGCTAGGATGACTCCATGGCAAGCTTCAACTTGGCACTTAAGGAGACTAGGTCTAAGAACTGGGCAAGTCTTGGCAAACACAGGCAAGTCGGTTTAAAAAAGGGAGGAGGGGGCTTTAGGCAGCCAGTCAGAAATTGCCCTGCCATAAGAAGATGCCTAGAAGCAAGCACAATGAGTCCACTGCAGTTTCCAGACTTCCTCAGCAATAATTTCCTGACCTCCCAGCAGCAGTTTCCACCTCTGGCAATGGCTCTGGAATATCAATAGAGATTGACCCAACAGATTAAGATAGATGTCATCTACATCAGAATTCCCCTAATGTGCTTTAAATCAGGCCTGGGAGCTCAGTTGGTTGTCTCTCTGTCTTGGTGATGGGAAACCCAGCATGCTGGACATCTGCTGAAAAAAAACCCCATTTGTGTTTACATACTTTTTGAGCCCAGGAATATCATTCTTCAGTGATTCGTGCACCCTTACAACTCTACATTAACAAAACAGAAAAACACACACTTAAATGACACTGCTAATCCATCTCACCACAATTAAAATGACAATCATTAAGGAAACAATTTACAAATGCTGACAAGGGGTGATGTCCTTTCTCCACTTTTCCCTTACCACCTGAGGCAATTGAGAAAGCTGATCCCACTGGCACTAGAACTGATTAGCTGGCCCTGCCCCTTATTGGCTACAGTTCTCAAGACAGTTGGCCCTGTATTTTACATAAGCAACACAAGAGGGCTGTCCCTAGTAATGGTGTGTATGTGTGTTGGGGGGGGGGGATACTGTTAAAGGTGAGTCATCCCCTGTGTGGGAGAGAGCTGATTCCACCACTCACAGGCTGCTGTACTTGAAAAAGTCCCTTACCTTGACTGGGCTGCATAGTAGAACTGGCTCTGAAAGGAGTGGATAAAAATGAGTGGTAGCAAGGGCATGAGGGGAGATGACCCTTCCTCCTGCTGATAGTGGCACTGGCTGTCCTAGATAGAGCAATGTTGGAGAGCTAACCCTGGTGGTGAAGATAAGGGACAGCCAGAACACAGACCAGCTCAGCTAGCACCTAGACTCAGATCATGGCTTCTCCATTGGCTGACCACAAATGTCTTTATTATCTGTTACTGGTTGGACTGGTGAAAGGTCCTGCTGTTCCAAAGCTGCAGGATCTCCATGACACAGAGCCACAACAGGAAAACCAGGAGGAGTTCCAGTAAGGATCCAATATTTATGGTTTCACAAAATCAACCTGAAACCAGACCAATGACTCATTGCAATTTACATTTTCGAGTGAAGATGTGTGGACTGAAGGGTGCACTGTAGAACACAATGTGACATACTACAACTTCCATCATGAGAAATTTGTGGACTAAAGGGTGCACTGTAGAACACAATGTGACATACTACAACTTCCGTCATGAGAAATTCCCTATGCTTTTTTTTGTTTTGATTTGTTTGTTTGCTTATGTATGTGTTTTATATTTCAGGAAGTAGGTTGCAAAGTCAGAGTGCAGGTATGGGTGGCTGGAATAGAGGGTGATTGAGACAGGGCTGATGTGAAACTCACAATCAATAAAGTTTTTTAGAGTTTTGTCAGAAAAAAATGCTAGCAAAGATACAGACAAAAGGGACCTCTCATACACTGATGGTGAAAATTATTAGGACTTGGTAAAATATTAAAACCTAGGTGAAATATTAAGGCCTAGATGAAATGTTAAGAACCAGGTAAAATGTTAAGTCCTAGGTAACTCTTACTGGCTAGCCTGCCATTATAAAGAAATGTCTTCATATGTTTCTGCTGTTACTATAAAATTTTCCAATGCCAAGATTGATTAAATATTCTGTTACTCCCTGTGCTCTTGGGAACTGATCATGGTAGAGGTCAGTAGAACTGCTTTGTATAGTTACACACAATAAGCATGGACCCAACATGCCACCCAACAGCACTTCCTGTACCAATGTATAAGCATTTATATTATTTGACTTTATAAGTTGCTCCTGGAATGGACCCCAACATAAGAAAGACACCTGCATCAATGTAAGAAATTAAGACTTTCATTTTGAGTACTGGGCCACTATAGTTTAAGTTCCCAAGACCTCTCTGGGAACTGACATCCTACTTGGCAAAAGGAGACATGTACATGGGTAACTGACATCCTGGTTAGCTGGTTAAGACATGAATGTTAAACAAGTTGCATCCTGATAGACAACTTAGTACATGAAATTAGACAAGGCAAGTTCCCTGCAACAGTAGAATTACCCAGCCAATTGAAGCAGGGTAAATGTACAACAAATACATGTTCCTAAGGAAATTCCCTATCCTGAAATTCTGATTGTTGAAATAACTTGGTATACAGATATATGCATATTTGGAGCTTAAAAAAAACCATGTGTAGAATCATGACCCACTCAGGGTCATGGTTCACTTTCCAAATTTGGACCATGGCCCTGGTAGACCATTCCTCAGGTGTATGTTCAATAAACTATCTTTGTCAGATTAAGGTCAGTGTTTTATTATGTGATTCCTGGACCCCAAAAGAAATGTAAACTTCTCCAGTCAGTATAAAGGAAGTACTAAGTACTCAGTACTAATGAAGTCAGTATAACGATTTCTCAAAAAACTAATGTAGTTAAGTGCTTTTGAACTCCAGGTACTATCTTAAAACCACACTGAATTCAGGCCCTTCTTCTTTTTTAGGGAAGTGGTTGCAGGTTTGGGTCTCCTGCAACTAATACACCAGCCAGTTGCCTCTTTCTACAAGTTCTCTGGTAATGGCAAAGAATAACTACTTTTATTATTGTTAAAAATAGACTTCAGAACTCGGCCTCCCACCAGTCAGGAGAGGTACATCCATCTTGGTTCCGTACTCCAGGAATCGGACAGACTGAGGTACACAAACATAATCCGAGGCCAACACCGCGTTGGTCTAAGCCCGACGAGCATTGGCCTGCACCCAGGCCCTGGGCTGGTCGGGGGGCCATCGGGGTGCCAACCCAGCCAGGAGGTTTTTTGCCCAGGCCTGCGTGCATGCCGTCGCCATTTTGCCTGCAGGACGACAGAGAGCTCTGGCGGGCAGACCTGTAACAGGCATAGCCTGAGGCTAACAAAGCAGGGGTCTAGGCCCCAAAAGGCACAGGACTGACCCGAAGAACTGGGCGGCTTGGTGGGCCATCTGTGAGTCAACCCGCCCAGGTGATTGTTAGCACAGCAGACTCTCCCAGCGCTTTCAGGGAGCGCGGGCACGCACGCCCACCATCCTAGTCACCTGGTAGACCCAATTAACAGTCATAGCGCTAGGGGAACTTTGCTCGGACCTTGGTCTCCCAGGCTTTTGCCTGGACTCAGGGACTGGGCGGCCAGGCTAACCTTGTGTGCGACAGCCCAGTTGGCGGATCGGCTGCTCAGCGGAGTGAGCGGAACACAGGGGAGGTCACAGCAGCATACACCATTGGCACTCCCTGGGGGTGCACACGGGCTCCATCTGGTCCACAGACACAATCTGGGGCAAGGCCTCAGGCAGAAGCCCTCAGCTCTACTCTCTCCGCTTCCGGATCCAGATCAGCCTGGGCGGGAGCACCACATCTCCAAGTCCTGCAAGTGGCTAGCTGGGCTTCCGGGCGGCCAGCTGGGAGAAGTCAGTGTGCTCCAGTGAATCCAGCAGGCCCCAGTGGGAGCCTTCGGGTGCCTGCTTTGGGATCTGAACAGCCTGGGCAGCAGCACCCTGTCTACAAGCAGTGCAGGAGGTAAGCTGTGCACCAGAGGCCAACTGGGAAGGGGCAACTTGCACGGGTGAGTCCAACACTGACAAGACTAACACCAGTGAGAACTAGATGGCAAAAGGCAAACGCAGGAACGTCACTAACAGAAATCAAGGCAATATGGCAACATCTGAACCCAATTCTCCTCTACCAACATGTCCTGGATACCCCATCACACCAGTAAAACAGGATTTGGATTTAAAATCACTGGTCATGATGCTGGTACAGGAACACATGAAGGACATACTTAAAGACATTCAGGAGAAAATGGATCAAAAGTTAGAAGCCCTTGCAAGGGAAACACAAAAATCATTGAAAGAAATCCAGGAGAATACAAAAGCCAACAAGGAGGAAATGCAAAAAACACTTAAAGAAATACAGGAGAACTTTGGTCAACAGGCTGAGGTCATGAAAGACGAAACACAAAAATCTCTTAAAGAAATACAGGAGAACTTTGGTCAACAGGCTGAGCTCATGAAAGAGGAAACACAAAAATCTCTTAAAGAATTACAGGAAAACACAACCATGCAAGTGAAGGAGCTAAGCAAAACCATCCAGGATCTAAAATCAGAAGTAGAAACAACTAAGAAAACTCAAAGGGAGACAACTTTGGAGATAGAAAGCCTTGGGAAGAAATCAGGGGACAGAGATGCAAATATCAACAACAGAATACAAGAGATAGAAGAAAGAATCTCAGATGCTGAAGATTCCATAGAAACCATGGACTCAACAGTTAAAGAAAATGCAAAATGCAAAAAGCTTGTAACCCAAAATATCCAGGAAATCCAGGACACAATGAGAAGAACAAACCTAAGGATTATAGGCATAGATTATAGTGAAGATTTACAACTTAAAGGGCCAGCAAATATCTTCAATAAAATTATGGAAGAAAACTTCCCTATCCTAAAGAGAGAGATGCCCATGAATATACAAGAAGCCTACAGAACTCCAAACAGACTAGACCAGAACAGAAATACTTCCCGACACATAATAATCAAAACACCAAATGTTCTAAACAAAGAAAGAATACTAAAGGCAGTAAGAGAAAAAGGCCAAGTAACATATAAAGGAAGACCTATCAGAATCACAGCAGACTTTTCACCTGAGACTATGAAGGCTAGAAGGTCCTGGGCAGATCTCATGCAGACTCTAAGAGAACACAAATGCCAACCAAAACTACTATATCCAGCAAAACTCTCAATCACCATAGATGGAGAAACTAAGATATTTCATGACAAAACCAAGTTTACCCAATATCTATCCACAAACCCGGCCCTAAAAAGGATAATAGGAGGACAACACCAATACAAGGAGGGAAACTTCACCCTGGAAAAAGCAAGATAGTAACCTTTCATCAAACCCAAAAGAAGTTAAGCATTCAAATTTAAAAAATAACGTCAAAAATGATAGGAAGTAACAATCACTATTTCTTAATATCTGTTAACATCAGTGGACTTAATGCCCCAATGAAAAGACACAGACTAACTGAATGGATATGTAAACAGGACCCTACATTTTGCTGCTAACAGGAAACACACCTCAGGGTCAAAGACAAACACTACCTTAGATTAAAAGGCTGGAAGACAATTTTACAAGCAAATGGTCTCAGGAAACAAGCTGGAGTAGCCATTTTAATATCAGATAAAATTGACTTTCAACCCAAAGTCATCAAAAGAGACCCTGAGGGACACTTCTTGCTGGTCAAAGGAAAAATACAAAAAGAAGAACTGTCAATCCTGAACATCTATGCCCCAAATGCAAGGGCACCCTCTTGCGTAAAAGAAACTTTATTAAAACTCAAAGCACACATTGCACCTAACACAATAATTGTGGGTGACTTCAACACTGCACTTTCCTCAATGGACCGATCAGGAAAACAGAAACTAAACAGGGACACAATGAAACTAATTGAAGCTTTGGACCAATTAGATTTAACAGATATATATAGAACATTCTATCCTAAAACAAAAGAATATACCTTTTTCTCAGCACCTCATGGTACCTTCTCCAAAATCGACCATATAATTGGTCACAAGACAGACCTCAACAAATATAAGAAGATCGAACTAATCCCATGCCTCCTATCAGATCACTATGGAGTAAAAGTGGTCTTCAATAGCAACAGAAACAACAGAAAACCCACATACACGTGAAAACTGAACAATACTCTACTCAATGATACCTTGGTCAAGGAAGAAATAAAGAAAGAAATTAAAGACTTTTTAGAACACAATGAAAATGAAAACACAACATACCCAAATCTATGGGACACAATGAAAGCAGTGCTAAGAGGAAAACTCATAGCCCTGAGTGCCTCCAAAAAGAAAATGGAGAGAGCATACATTACCAACTTAATGACACACCTGAAAGCCCTAGAACAAAAAGAAGCTATTTCGCCCAGGAGGAGTAGAAGGCAGGAAATCATCAAACTCAGGGCCGAAATCAATCAAGTAGAAACAAAGAGAACCATACAAAAAATCAACAAAACCAGGAGCTGGTTCTTTGAGAAAATCAACAAGGTAGAAAAACCCTTAGCCAGATTGACCAAAGGGCCCAAAGAAAGTATCCAAATTAACAAACTGAGAAATGAAAAGGGAAATATAACAACAGAATCTGAGGAAATCCAAAAAAACATCAGATCCTACTACAAGAGCCTGTACTCAACACAACTGGAGAATCTGGAGGAAATGGACAATTTCCTTGACAGATACCAAATACCAAAATTAAATCAGGACCAACTAGACCATCTAAACAGTCCCATAATGCCTAAAGAAATAGAAGGAGTCATAGAAAGTCTTCCAACCAAAAAAAGCACAGGACCAGATGGCTTCAGTGCAGAATTCTACCAGACCTTCAATGAAGAATTAACACCAATACTCTTCAAACTATTCCACAAAATAGAAACAGAAGGAACACTACCCAATTCTTCTACGAAGCCACAATTATGCTGATACCAAAGCCACAAAAAGATCCAACAAAGAAAGAGAACTTCAGACCAATTTCCCTTATGAACATCGATGCAAAAATACTCAATAAAATTCTTGCCAACCGAATCCAAGAACACATCAAAACGATCATCCACCATGATCAAGTAGGCTTTATCCTGGGAATTCAGGGTTGGTTCAATATACAGAAATCCATCAATACAATCCACTACATAAACAAACTCAAAGAACAAAACCACATGGTAATTTCATTGGATGCTGAAAAAGCATTTGACAAAATTCAGCATCCCTTCATGCTTAAAGTCTTGGAGAGAACAGGAATTCAAGGCCCATACCTAAACATAGTAAAAGCAATATACAGCAAACCCGTAGCCAGCATCAAAGTAAATGGAGAGAAACTTGAAGCAATCCCACTGAAATCAGGGACCAGACAAGGCTGCCCCCTTTCTTCTTATCTTTTCAATATTGTACTTGAGGTACTAGCTTGGGCAATTCGAAAACATAAGGAGGTCAAAGGGATACAAATTGGAAAGGAAGAAGTCAAACTATCATTATTTGCAGACGACATCATCGTCTACCTAAGTGACCCAAAGAACTCCACTAGAGAGCTCCTACAGCTGATAAACAACTTCAGCAAAGTGGCAGGTTATAAAATCAACTCAAGCAAATCAGTGGCCTTCCTATACTCAAAGGATAAGCAGGCTGAGAAAGAAATTAGGGAAATGACCCCCTTCACAATAGCCACAAACAGTATAAAGTATCTTGGGGTGACTCTTACCAAACATGTGAAAGATCTGTATGACAAGAACTTCAAGACTCTGAAGAAGGAAATGGAAGAAGACCTCAAAAAATGGGAAAACCTCCCATGCTCATGGATCGGTAGAATCAATATAGTTAAAATGGCCATTTTGCCTAAAGCACTATACAGATTCAATGCAATACCCATCAAAAACCCAACTCAATTCTTCACAGAGTTAGAAAGAGCAATTATCAAATTCAACTGAAACAACAAAAAACCCAGGATAGCTAAAACTATTCTCAGCAACAAAAGAAAATCTGGGGGAATCAGTATCCCTGACCTCAAGCAATACTACAGAGCAATAGTGTTAAAAACTGCATGGTATTGGTACAGTGACAGGCAGGAGGATCAATGGAACAGGATTGAAGATCCAGAAATGAACCCACACACCTATGACCACTTGATCCTCGACAAAGAGGCTGAAAACATCCAATGGAAAAAAGATAGCCTTTTCAACAAATGGTTCTGGTTCAACTGGAGGTCAGCATGCAGAAGAATGCGAATTGATCCATCCTTGTCTCCTTGTACTAAGCTCAAATCCAAATGGATCAAGGACCTCCACATAAAGTCAGACACTCTGAAGCTAATAGAAAAGAAACTGGGGAAGACCCTTGAGGACATCGGCACAGGGAGAAAGTTTCTGAACAGAACACCAATAGCGTATGCTCTAAGAGCAAGAATTGACAAATGGGACCTCATAAAATTACAAAGTTTCTGTAAGGCAAAGGACACCATCAAGAGGACAAATCGGCAACCAACAAATTGGGAAAAGATCTTCACCAATCCTACATCAGATAGAGGGCTAATATCCAATATATATAAAGAACTCAAGAAGTTAGACTCCAGAAAACCAAACAACCCTATTAAAAAATGGGGTACAGATTTAAACAAAGAATTCACACCTGAAGAACTTCGGATGGCGGAGAAGCATCTTAAAAAATGCTCAACTTCATTAATCATTAGGGAAATGCAAATCAAAACAACCCTAAGATTTCATCTTACACCAGTCAGAATGGCTAAGATTAAAAATTCAGGAGACAGCAGGTGTTGGAGAGGGTGTGGAGAAAGAGGAACACTCCTCCACTGCTGGTGGGGTTGCAAATTGGTACAACCACTCTGGAAAGCAGTCTGGCGATTCCTCCGAAAACTGGGCACCTCACTTCCAGAAGATCCTGCTATACCACTCCTGGGCATATACCCAGAAGACTTCCCACCATGTAATAAGGATACATGTTCTACTATGTTCATAGCAGCCCTATTTATAATTGCCAGATGCTGGAAAGAACCCAGGTATCCCTCAACAGAAGAGTGGATGCAAAAAATGTGGTATATCTACACAATGGAGTACTATTCAGCCATTAGAAACAATGAATTCATGAAATTCTTAGGCAAATGGATGGAGCTAGAGAATATCATACTAAGTGAGGTAACCCAGACTCAAAAGGTGAATCATGGTATGCACTCACTAATAAGTGGATATTAACCTAGAAAACTGGAATACCCAAAACATAATCCACACATCAAATGAGGTACAAGAAAAAAGGAGGAGTGGCCCCTGGTTCTGGAAAGACTCAGTGAAACAGTATTCAGCAAAACCAGAACGGGGAAGTGGGAAGGGGTGGGTGGGAGGACAGGGGAAGAGAAGTGGGCTTACGGGACTTTCGGGCCATGGGGGGGCTAGAAAAGGGGAAATCATTTGAAATGTAAATAGATTATATCGAATAAAAAAAAGAAAAGAAAATAAATAAATAGATATGTCAAACAAAAAAAAAAAAATACTAGGCCACAGAACCCAGAGCTCATCCTGTGCCAGTGTGCTGCCTGGAGAGAGCTGGTCTTTCAGGAGTGTAGGCACACCTGGGAGTACAGGTAACATTTCCACTTCAGCTCAAATTCCTGACCCAAGAGGGACCAAGAAACAGCCTGGGACTGACAGGATCCTTCAGGTTTCCATTTGTGCACCTGAGCTGCCTGGCCATATCCAAATTTATCCAGAAGAGAACTCGTCTTCCAGAAGTACTGACACACAGGCTTGTAGGATGGACAAGCCATAGTCAGAGACAGCAAGACCAGTTAACACCAGAGATATTCAGATGGCAAAAGGTAAGGGTAAGAACATAAGCAACTGAAACCAAGGCTACTTAGCATCATCAGAACCCAGTTCTCCCACCACAGTGAGCTCAAGATGCTCTAACACACCAGAAAATTAAGACTCAGATTTAGAGTTATGCCTCATGATGATGATAGAGGACTTTAAGAAGGACATAAATAACTCCATTAAAGAAATACAGGAGAACACAGATAAACAGGTAGAAGCCCTTAAAGAGGAAACACAAAAGTCCCTTAAAAAATACAGGAAAATACAACTAAACAGGTGAAGGAATTTAACAAAACCATCCAAGATCTAAAAATGGAAATAGAAACAATAAAGAAATCACAAGGGTAACAACTCTGGAGATAGAAAACCTAGGAAAGAGATCAGGAGTCATAAAGGCAAGCATCAACAACAGAATACAAGAGATAGAGGAGAGAATCTCAGGTGAAGATATCATAAAAAACATTGACACAAGAGTCAAAGAAAATGCATCTTTCAAAAAGCTCCTAACCCAAAACATCCAGGAAACCCAGAACACAATGAGAAAACCAAACCTAAGGATAATAGGTATAGAAGAGAGCAAAAATTTGTAGCTTAAAGGGCCAGTAAATATATTCAACAAAATTATAGAAGAAAACTTTCCTATTCTAAAGAAAGAGATGCACATAAACATATAAGAAGCCTACAGAACTCCAAATAGACTGGATCAGAAAAGAAATACCTCCCATCACATAATAGACAAAACACCAAATGCACAAATTGAAGAAAGAATATAATAAGCACAAGAAAAAAAAGGTCAAGTAAAATAAAAAGGCAGACCTAATAGAATTACACCAGTCTTCAAATACCATAGATGGAGAAACCAACATATTACATGACAAAATCAAATTTACACAAAATCTTTCAATAAATCCAGTCCTACAAATGATAATAAATAGAAAACTCCAACACCCTAGGAGGGAAACTTCACCCTAGAAAAAGCAAGAAAGCAATCTTCTTTCAACAAACCTAAAAGAAGATAGTCACACAAACATAATTACACTCTAACAACAAAAATAATAGGAGGCAACAATCACTATTCATTAATATCTCTTAACATTAATGAACTCAATTCCCCAATAAAAAGACATGGCCTAACAGACTGAATATTTAAATAGGACCTAGCATTTTGCTTCTTACAGGAAACACACCTCAGTGTCAAAGACAGACACTACCACAAAGTAAAGGTCTGGAAATCACTTTTCCAAGCAAATGATTCCAAGAAACAATTTGCATTAGCCATTCTAAGAGCAAATAAAATTGACTTTCAACCAAAAGTTATTTAAAAAGATAAGGAAGGACATTTCATACTCATCAAATGAAATATCTACTAAGATGAACTCTCAATTATGAATATGCTCCAAACGCAAAGTTACCACATTCATAAAAGAAACTTTACTAAAGTTCAAAGCACACATTGTACCTTGAACAATAATAGTGGGAGACTTCAACATCCGACTCTCATCAATGGAGAGATCATGGAAACAAAATAAACAGAGACACAGTGAAACTAACAGAAGTTATGAACCAAATGGATTTAACAGATATCTACTGAACATTTAATCCTAAAACAAAAGAATATGCCTTCTTCTCTACACCTCATGGTACCTTCTCCAAAACTGACCACATAACTGGTCATAAAATAAGCCTCAACAGATACAAGAATATTGAAATAATCCAAGGCATCCTATCAGATCATCACGGACTAAGGCTGGTCTTCAATAAGAAGAAAATCAATAGAAAGCCGAATATCATATCTTAGCCTCAGGGTAGACGGCAGGGAACCAGATGCTTCATCTTGTTCTTCACAGCTCCCGCTTCCAACACCAAGACGGTAACACACCAGCCATTGCTACCCCAGCTTAAGTTAAAATGTGAAATGTTCAGAATGGAAACTAACTGAATGTTAGTTACATTCTTCCATCATAAAATGTGCAAAGGGTTCTTGAACCATCACAAATCATGAGTAGTCTGTATTGGATTATATTTTGTAGATCAATAGATATACATCGGTTTAGATAGCTGAATGTATATATTAAAATACTTTATGATTTAAAATTTCTGCATATCCTCTTATCCTGAAATAGCTTGTAATTGCTTGAAGACATTTTAGAAATCATTGAGTTAGCAATTTTCTATATAATATGCACAATGACAATGTTATAAGATGTGAACATCACGAATGCACACTGATGACATAAAAACAAAAACAAATAAATAAATTGAATACAAGTATAAAAGAATGAAAGAAACAAAGAACTAATATGCCCACTTGCACATGCATATGCACAGATACACTCATAAATACAGGTCACTATTTTTAAAAATATCAAGAAATCTTTCAAGGGAGAAATATGTGTCTTATAAAACAGTCATCTACAATTCTTTTAATAGCTGCCTAGATTGGTTTGTATGTTATCATGCATCTGTACACATTCCCCTGGATGAAACTTCCAGTGATATTTTTCTTTAATTTGTGCTGGTGATTTTTTTCTTCCCAGCTTCTCTCATTTCCTATTGAGTACTGGAGAGACCGTGTATTATATGACTATTTTATTCATTTAAGTGCGTTGAGATTACCATTTTTATTTCAGGAGCATTTTTTATTTTTTGCATTTCACAAACCCTTCCACATAAGACATTAAAACAAGAGAACCATTCATGGTACATGTGGAATCGTGACACTTCACAGAATTAATTTAACCTGAATACAAAGCTTCTTCTCAGTGAAGAAGGAATTTCAGGAAGATAAAGTATGTTTGTTCTATATCACACTTGCAATAGATCTCTTAATAGGAAGTGCTATGCTAATTTATTTCTGGTGATAATATTAAGATATAATGAGAAAATAGTAGGACTATATATTTATTCTTCTGATAGGTATTACAATAAGACAAGGGACAGACAAAAAATTAGTTATTAATGACAGTTGGCCAAAATGACAAAATTGGTCCCAGAAACAGGAACCCAACTTCATTGGACTAGAACTGCTTCAGTTACTGTTGACTTCTAGAACTGATGATGCTCTTATCAGAGCCTGATTAAATTTCTGCCCTTGCATAAAGTGTCTTTTGTAGATAACCTCCTCACAGTAAACATCTCTACCAGGAAACTTGTCATAATGCAATCACAAGGCACAGATCCCATCTTTCAGATTAGCACTCATATCCCCAGTCCCAGTATTATGGCAAAAACAATGGCGCAAAAACCTGTAGGATTTAATAATTTTCATTAAAGGAAATTAATTCAATGAGTTCCTAATCACAAAAGGCAAGAAATACTTTGGTGAGTTGAAACATGTTATTTTTTTCTTATTGTGGTAAATTTCAAATTGTCAGAAAATGAAAAATTAGCTTTATATTAATCTTTGTGCTTAAAACTGAGCCAGGTGGCTAATTTGTGATAATTTTAGTAACTCTGATATCATACTATGTGGACCAATGTAAGTCTTTCTTTGTGACTTTTACATGGGTTTTATGAATTTTACAGTGTTTAACACATGTTCCTAATATTTGGTAACCTCTATGTTTTATCCTTTTAAAGCTGCCTGTGTAAATAGGGTTATATTGAAAGAATGAGATGACAATAAAAAGTATTTTTTTAGAATATAGCTTAAGGCTCTGAAAACCTTTAAAACAAGGATACAAAAAACAAAAAAAGATTTAAGGCAACATTCAGCCTGAGAAAGTTAGGTCATTACTTTGGTCTTGAAACAAGAAAGGGTAGGGCTTTACTGGAGACATGGATTTGTTGGGTTATGCTATTTATTATTTTTCAGTATACATTTGTTTTACAGTAGTAAAATGACTTATAGTTCAACGGGACACTGCGGTGGAGGCGGTGATGGTGATGGCAATATTTCTCATTTGTCCATCTTTTGGAGATGTACTGAGATCCAATGCTGTACTTACAATACCATTCAAATACTGGGTAACAAGGAACTCTGGGGAACCTGCTAGAAATTCTTTGTAGTAGAATTTTGTAGAAAAACCTTGGTTGGGAGAAACCAGAATTTGGCTATAGCAAATATTGGTATTCACAAATATGTTAGGGCCCTTTTCTAGTCTATAGACACCAGGTTCAATTCTAACCCTTTGCTGTACTTTTAAGTTACTGTCTAACCACAAAATTTGATATCAATAAAATGGTTGTAGCATATACATCAACACTTGCAGTTATCAAAGAAGTCAGACATTCTCAAAGGGAAAAAAGTTCTCAGTGCATGTGATTTAAATAGATGTAAAACTACAGACAATTGCCAGGATATGAGAATGTATTTAAATTAATTTTTACCAAGTACATAAAAATATTCAGTAGTTTGAATTCTATAGTAAATATTATAAAAGGAGTAGCATCATTATTCTAAGAGCAGTAAAAGTTGAGACATAAAAGAAATATATAATTAATGAATTAATATAATAAAATTAATTGTAATGAATTAACTTAATACAGTGAAAAATTCCTTTTTTTCTTTTTTTTTGTTTTTTCTTTTTTCTTTTTTATTCTATATATTCTTAATTTACATTTCAAATCATTTCCCTTTTCTGGCCCCCCCCTCTCCGAAAATCACATAAGCCCCCTTTCTTCCCCCTGTTCTCACATCCATCCCTTCCCACTTCCCTATTATGGTTTTCCCTATACTGCTACACTGAGTCTTTCCAGAACCAGGGGCCACTCTTCCGTTCTTCTTGTACCTCATTTGATGTGTGGATTATGTTTTGGGTATTCCAATTTTCTAGGCTAATATTTAATTATTAGTGAGTGCATACCATGATTGACCTTTTGAGACTGGGTTACCTCACTTAGTATGATGTTCTCCAACTCCATCCATTTGTCTAAGAATTTCATGAATTCATTGTTTCTAATGGCTGAATAGTACTCCATTGTGTATATACACCACATTTTTTGCATCCATTCTTCCGTTGAGGGATACCTGGGTTCTTTCCAGCTTCTGGAAATAGGGCTGCTATGAACATAGAGGAGCATGTACCCTGGGTATATGGCCAGGAGTGGTATAGCAGGATCTTTCGGAAGTAAAATGCCCAGTTTTCTGAGGAACTGCCAGACTGATTGCAAAAGTGGTTGTACCAGCTTGTAACCCCACCAGCAGTGGAGGAGTGTTCCTCTTTCTCCACATCCTCATCAACACCTGCTGTCTCCTGAATATTTATTCTTAGCCATTATGACTGGTGTAAGGTGAAATCTCAGGGTTGTTTTGTTTTGCATTTCCCTAATGACTAATGAAGTTGAGCATTTTTTTATTCGATATATTTTTTTATTTACATTTCAAATGATTTCCCCTTTCCTGCCCCCTCCCACTCCCCTAAAGTCCCATAAGCCCACTTCACTCCCCCTGTTCTCCCACCTACCCCTTCCCACTTACCTATTCTGGTGTTGCCCTATACTACTGCACTGAGTCTTTCCAGAAGAAGGGGCCACTCCTCCATTCTTCTTGTACTTCATTTGATGTGTGGATTATGTTTTGGGTATTTCAGTGTTCTAGGTTCATATCCACTTATTAGTGAGTGCATACCATGATTGATCTTTTGAGACTGGATTACCTCACTTAGTATGATATTCTCCAGCTCCATCCATTTGCCTAAGAATTTCATGAATTCATTGTTTCTAATGGCTGAATAGTACTCCATTATGTAGATATACCACATTTTTTGCATCCATTCTTCTGTTGAGGGATACCTGGGTTCTTTCCAACTTCTGGCTATTATAAATAGGGCTGCTATGAACACAGTGGAGCATGTATCCTTATTACATGCTGGGGAATACTCTGGGTACATGCCCAGGAGTGGAATAGCAGGATGTTCCAGAAGTGAGGTGCCCAGTTTTCTGAGGAACTGCCAGACTGATTTCCAGAGTGTTTGTACCAATTTGCAACCCCACCAGGAGTGGAGGACTGTTCCTCTTTCTCCACATCCTCCCCAACACCTGCTGTCTCCTGAATTTTAAATTTTAGCCATTCTGACTGGTGTAAGGTGAAATCTCAGGGTTGTTTTGATTTGCATTTTCCTAATGACTAATGAAGTTGAGCATTTTTTAAGATGCTTCTCAGCCATCCGAAGTTCTTCAGGGGAAAATTTTTTTTCAGCTCTGTACCACATTTTTAAATAGTGTTATTTGGTTTTCTGGGGTCTAACTTCTTGAGTTCTTTGTATATGTGGGAAATTAGCCCTCTATCTGATGTAGGGTTGATGAAGATCTTTTCCCAATTTGTTGGTTGCCAATTAGTCCTTTTGATTGTGTCCTTTGCCTTATAGAAACTTTGTAATTTAATAAGATCCCATTTCTCAATTCTTGATCTTAGAGCATACACTATTGGTGTTCTGTTCAGGAACTTTCCCCCTGTACTGAAGGCCTCAAGGGTCTTCACCAGTTCCTTTTCTATTAGCTTCAGAATATCTGGCTTTATGTGAAGGTCCTTGATTCATTTGGAGTTGAGCTTAGTACAAGGAGATAAGGATGGACCAATTCACATTCTTCTGCATGCTGACCTCCAGTTGAACCAGCACCATTTGTTGAAAGGCTACCTTTTTTCCATTGGATGTTTTCAGCCCTTTGTCGAGGATCAAGTGGCCATGGGTGTGTGGGTTCATTTCTGATCTTCAATCCTGTTCCATTGATCTGCCTGCCTGTCACTGTACCAATACCATGCAGTTTTTAACACTATTGCTCTGTAGTATTGCTTGAGGTCAGGGATACTGATTCCCCCAGAATTTCTTTTGTTGCTGAGAATAGTTTTAGCTATCCTGGGTTTTTTGTTATTCCAGATGAAGTTGATAATTGCTCTTTCTAACTTGGTGAAGAATTGAGTTGGGATTTTGATGGGTATTGAATTGAATCTGTATATTGCTTTTGGCAAAATGGCCATTTTAACTATATTGATCCTGACGATCCATGAGAATGAGAGTTTTTTTCCATTTTTTGAGGGCTTCTTCCAATTCCTTCTTCAGAGTCTTGAAGTTCTTGGCATACAGATCTTTCACATGTTTGGTAAGAGTCACACCAAGGTACTTTATACTGTTTGTGGCTATTATGAAGGGTGTCATTTCCCTAATTTCTTTCTCAGCCTGTTTATCCTTTGAGTATAGGAAGGCTACTGATTTTCTTGAGTTGATTTTATAACCAGCCACTTTGCTGAAGTTGTTCATCAGCTGTAGGTGTTCTCTAGTGGAGTTTTTTGGGTCACTTAGGTAGACTATCATATCATCTGCAAATAATGTTAGTTTGACTTCTTCCTTTCCAATTTGTATCCCTTTGACCTCCTTATGTTGTTTAATTGCCCGAGCTAGTACCTCAAGTACAATATTGAAAAGATAAGGAGAAAGGGGGCAGCCCTATCCTGTCACTGATTTTAGTGAGATTGCTTCAACTTTCTCTCCATTTAGTTTGAAGCTGGCTAACGGTTTGCTGTATATTGCTCTTAAAATGTTTAGGGATGGGCCTTGAATTCCTGTTCTTTCCAAGACTTTAAGCATGAAAGGATGCTGGATTTTGTCAAATGCTTTTTCAGCATCCAATGAAATGACCATGTGGTTTTATTCTTTGAGTTTGTTTATGTAGTGGATTGCATTGATAGATTTCTGTATATTGAAACAACCCTGCATCCCTAGGATAAAGCCTACTTGATCATGGTGGAAGATTGTTTTTATGTATTCTTGGATTCAGTTGGCAAGAATTTTATTGAGTATTTTTGCATCAATGTTCATAAGGGAAATTGTTCTGAAGTTCTCTTTCTTTGTTGGATCTTTGTGTGGTTTTGGTATCAGCGTAATTGTGGCTTCATAAAAGGAGTTGGGTAGTGTTTCTTCTGTTTCTATTTTGTGGAATAGTTTGAAGAGTATTGGTGTTAGGTCTTCTTTGAAGATCTGATAGAATTCTGCACTGAAACCATCTGTTCCTGTGCTTTTCTTGGTTGGGAGACTTTCTATGACCCCTTCTATTTCTTTAGGGTTTATGGGACTGTTTAGATGATCTATTTGGTCCTGATTTAATTTTGGTATTTGGTATCTGTCTAGGAAATTGTTCATTTCCTCCAGATTCTCCAGTTGTGTTGAGTATAGGCTTTTGTAGTAGGATCTGATGATTTTTTGACGTTCCTCAGTTTCTTTTGTTATATCCCCCTTTTCATTTCTAATTTTGTTTATTTGGGTACTTTCTCTGT
Source organism: Apodemus sylvaticus (assembly GCF_947179515.1). Lineage (NCBI taxonomy): Eukaryota > Metazoa > Chordata > Mammalia > Rodentia > Muridae > Apodemus > Apodemus sylvaticus. The sequence goes on from NC_067474.1 coordinate 83,372,528, forward strand.
GCTCTTTGATCAGTCTGGCTAAGGGTTTATCTATCTTGTTGATTTTCTCAAGAACCAGTTCCTGGATTCATTAATTCTTTGTCTGGTTCTCTTTGTTTCCACTTGAATGTTTTCAACCCTGGGTTTGATGATTTCCTGTCCTTTTCTCCTCCTGGGTGAATTAGCTTCTTTGTGTTCTAGGACTTTCACGTGTGCCATTAAGCTGCTAGTGTATGGTCTCTCCAGTTTCTTTTTGGATACATTCAGGGCTATTAATTTTCCTCTTAGCACTGCTTTCATTGTGTCCCAAAGATTTGGGTATGTTGTGCCTTCATTTTCATTAAATTCTAAAAAGTCTCTGATTTCTTTCATTTTGTCTTTGGCCAAGGTGTCTTTGAGTAGAGTATTGTTCAGCTTCCTTGTGTGTGTGGGCTTTCTGTTGTTTTTGTTGCTATTGAAGACCACTTTTATTCCATAGTGATCTGATTGGAGGCAAGGGATTAGTTCAATCTTCTTATATTTGTTGAGGTTTGTCTTGTGACAAATTGTATGGTTGATTTTGGAGAAGGTAGCATGAGGTGCTGAGAGAAAGTTATATTCTTTTGCTTTAGGGTGAAATGTTCTATAATTATCAGTCAAATCCAATTGATCCAAAGCTTCAATTAGTTTTACTGTGTCCCTGCTTAGTTTCTATTTTCCTGATTGGTCCAGTGAGGAAAGTGGAGTGTTAAAGTCACCCACAATTATTGTGTTAGGTGCAATGTGTACTTTGAGCTTTAGTAAAGTTTCTTTTATGAAAGAGGGTGCCTTTGCATTTGGCACATAAATGTTCAGAATTGAAAGTTCTTTTCGGTGGACTTTTCCTTTGACCAGCAAGAAGTGCCCTTCCATGTCTCTTTTGATGACTTTAGGTTGAAAGTCAATTTTATCTGATATTAGAATGGCTACTCTGGCTTGTTACCTGAGACCTTTTGCTTGTAAAATTGTCTTCCAGCTTTTTACTCTAAGGTAGTTTTTTTCTTTGGTACTGAGGTGTGTTTCCTGTATGCAGCAAAATGTAGGATCCTGTTTCCTTATCCAGTCTGTTAGTCTATGTCTTTCTAATGGGAAATTAAGTCCATTGATGTGAGAAGTCTGGTGTGATTCTGATAGGTCTTCCTTTATATGTTCCTTGGCCTTTTTCTCTTACTGCCTTTAATATTCTTTCTTTGTTTAGTATCTTTGGGGTTTTGATTATTATGTGACAGGAGGTATTTCTGCTCAGTTCCAGTCTGTTTGGAGTTCTGTAGGCTTCTTTTATATTCATGGGCATCTCTATCTTTAAGTTAGGGAAGTTTTCTTCCATAATTTTGTTGGAAGATATTTACTGGTCCTTTAAGTTGTAAATCTTCACTCTCATCTATACCTATAATCCTTAGGTTTGGTCTTCTCGTTGTGTCCTGGATTTCCTGGATGTTCTGGGATACAAGCTTTTTGCATTTTGCATTTTCTTTGATTGCTGAGTCAATGGTTTCTATGGTATCTTCTGCATCTGAGATTCATCCATCTCTTGTATTCTCTTGTTGATATTTGCATCTATGGCCCCTGATTTCTTCTCAAGGTTTTCTATTTCCAAAGTTGTCTCCCTTTGTGATTTCTTAGTTGTTTCTACTTCTGTTTTTAGATCCAGGATGGTTTTGCACAGTTTTTTTCATTTGTTTGTGTTTTCCTTTAATTGTTTAAGAGCTTTTTGTGTTTCCTTTTTTATGGCTTCTGCCATTTGAAGTCTCTTTTTTCCTGCATTTCTTTAAGTCTTTTTTGCATTTCTTCTTTATTGGCTTCTATCTCTTGAGCCTTATTCTCCTGAATTTCCTTAAGTGATTTTTGTGTTTCCATTATATGGGTTTCTAGCTTATCCATGTCCCCTGTATTTCTTTAAGAGACTTACGCCTTTTTTTGTGTTCTTCTAGCAGCATCATGACCAGTGATTTTAAATCCAAATCTTGTTTTTTTGTAGTGTTGGCATATTCAGGACTTGCTGATGTTGGAGAGTTTGGTTCAGACACTGTCATATTGCCTAGATTTCTGTTAGAAGCATTCCTATGTTTGCCCTTTGTCATCTTGTTATCTCTGAAGTTAGTTGGTCTTTTCTCTGGCTGATGTTTGAGCCTCCTGTGAGGCTGTAGGGCTATTTCTGCAACAGTGGATGGCTGGGTTTCCCCTGTCAAAGATTGCTGATGTGCCGCCCTCCTCTTGGGTGCCCTTGGAGCCCTAGTGTGACTTGCCCTAGAAGCAGGTGGTGCCTGTTTGCTCCTTCAGGGAGTGCTGAAGGTCTATGCTCTGGGGACCTTTTCTGAGGGACTCAGCAGAGTGCTGATCACTGCTGGGCAGCCACTCCCCCAATCGGGTTGGTGTATACAATGCTGCTCAGGCCCTAAGTCTAGGCAAAAGCCTGGCAGGTTTAGGCCCTGAGCAATGTTTGCTTCGGGCTATGAATGTCAATTGGTTCTGTCTGGTAGCCAAGATAGAAGCATGCACGTGCTCCCTGAAAGTGCCGGGAAAGTCTGCCTGGCTAACAACCTCCTGGCCAGGTTGGCACACAGATGGCCCACTGGACAGCCCAGGGCCTGGGTGCAGTCCAACACTTGTTGGGCTTCGACCCCTGCTATGTTAGCCTCAGGCTATGACTGCTAGCTGGCTTTGCCTGCTAGAACTCTCTGGAGTCCCGTAGCCAAAATGGCGGGGCGCACGCACCGGGACAGAATGCCGGGCTGACAACCTCCTGGCCAGACTGGGACACCGATGGCCCCTCAAATATCTCAGGGCCTGGGTGCAGGTCAATGCCTGTCGAGCTTAGATCCCCCCACAATGTTGGCCTCTGGCTAAGTCTGCATACCTTGGGCTGTCAGTTCTCTCTAGAGTCCCTCTGAGAGCCAAGATGGTGGAGAGTCTCTTGTAACTGACTGGTGGGAGGCAGATTTCTGGTGGCTTCAGTTCAGTGAAAGGCTCTGTAAATCAGCCGCCACTTGCAGCCCGGCTGTCCAGTGATGGTAAGTGGTAGCTGGTGCAGGGCCTGCCAGGACCCTGTCACGTTGGTTCCACTGCTGATGGCCCTTCCCCTGGACAAGCTGCTTGAAAAATTTCTTTGATATAATATAAAAGCAGGACAGAATTAGAGGCAGCTTTAAATCATTTCTATCAACTTCCAATTTTGAAGACCTCCTGAGAGGTCATTTAAACCAAGTCAAATGCTTGTGTTGTCACACTGTTGGGCTTCGACCCCTGCTACAGTCTTCACTAAAGCTCTGAAAAAAGTGTCAATCTTTTTATTTGAATGTAGACCTGGAATGTGTACTCAAAGGAAATATATGCTCATAAATAACAGAGAGCGTGTATAGAGGCTGTTGGTGGTAAAGTGTTTGCTGGGAACCAAGAACTGCTGAGTTTTTCATCCAAGATCCCATGTGCAAACTCACTGCAGAGGTGCATATCTATAATCATAGAGGGTGGTTGCAGATATCTCAAGGAATTCCTGGTCAGCAAGTCTTGCTGAAACAGCAAGGTTTGGTGAAAGATCAATCCTATCTTAAAATGAACATAACAGAGGAAAACACACAGAGCCTGTCTCTGGCATCTACATAGGCCCAACTACTTTTTTTTTAATTTATTGATATATTTAATTACATTTCAAGTGATTTCCCCTTTTCTGGACCCCCCACTCCCTGAAAGTCCCATCAGTCCCCTTCCCTCCCCCTGTTTTCCCACCCAACCCTTCCCACATCCCTGTTCTGATTTTGCCCTATTCTGCTTCACTGAGTCTTTCCAGAACAAGGGGCCACTCCTCCGTTCTTCTTGGACCTCATTTGATGTGTGGATTATGTTTTGGGTATTCCAGTTTTCTAGGTTAATATCCACTTATTAGTGAGTGCATACCATGATTCACCTTTTGAGTCTGGGTTACCTCACTTAGTATGATGTTCTCCAGCTCCATCCATTTGCCTAAGAATTTCATGAATTCATTGTTTCTAATGGCTGAATAGTACTCCATTGTATATATATACCACATTTTTTGCATCCACTCTTCTGTGAGGGATACCTGGGTTCTTTCCAACTTCTGGCAATTATAAATAGGGCTGCTATGAACATAGTGGAACATGTATCCATATTACATGCTGGGGAATCTTTTGGGTCTATGCCCAGGAGTGGTATAGCAGGATCTTCTGGAAGTGAGGTGCCCAGTTTTTGGAGGAACCGCCAGACTGATTTCCAGAGTGGTTGTACCAATTGATCCATCCTTGTCTCCTTGTACTAAGCTCAAATCCAAATGGATCAAGGACCTCCACATAAAGCCAGACACTCTAAAGCTAATAGAAAAGAAACTGGGGAAGACCCTTGAGGACATCAGTACAAGGAGAAAGTTTCTGAACAGAACACCAATAGCGTATGCTCTAAGATCAAGAATTGACAAATGGGACCTCATAAAATTACAAAGTTTCTGTAAGGCAAAGGACACCATCAAAAGGACAAATCGGCAACCAACAAATTGGGAAAAGATCTTTACCAATCCTACATCAGATAGAGGACTAATATCCAATATATATATAAAGAACTCAAGAAGTTAGACTCCAGAAAACCAAACAACCCTATTAAAAATGGGGTACAGAGTCAAACAAAGAATTCTCACCTGAAGAACTTCGGATGGCGGAGAAACATCATAAAAAATGCTCAACTTCATTAGTCATTAGGGAAATGCAAATCAAAACAACCCTGAGATTTCACCTTACACCAGTCAGAATGGCTATGATTAAAAATTCAGGAGACAGCATGTGTTGGTGAGGATGTGGAGAAAGAGGAACACTCCTCCACTGCTGGTGGGGTTGCAAATTGGTACAACCACTCTGGCACAACTACTTATTACCCTCATGTACATACATGCACATAAACACACACAAATCCCAATGTTGCTTCTAAACAATTGTGAACAGAATTAGGCAAAATATGACATTAATAGGAGGAACATTTTCAAATAAAAAATGATGCTTATTTCACAGGCTTCATGAAAATTGTGTATAGTGTTAAAAGAAAGCAGTTGACATGGTTTTGGGGACTTTATAAGAGATCTTCATAGTTGTGAGTTCATAGGGATATGTTCAATATAACTTTTATTCTGTTGTGCTAGGTTTAGATTTGTGACACACAGAGGAAGTGATATTCTTTTAAACACATTAGAGAAAATTAGAAACTCACAGGTATTTTACAACTGGATAAAGAACACAGATTTTAAACTGTATTAAAAACATCTGTGAACAAAAGCATCCAGAATTAGTATAAAATTGTACACTTGAACAGATGCACCTTCAGCATAAAAATAACCAGTTCATGGCAACTCTTTTCTTTGCTTTTGTGTTTCTTTTAACATTGATTAGTTTTGACCTCACAAATACAAACTGAGGACATTTTATCTAACCCGAAGATTCATCATTTCATGTGTGGGAAGATAAGAACTGGCTCAAATTCTCTCCTTTTAAGATTTTCTCATAGAATAGAAAAATTATGGAAATTGAGGAGATAATAATTTCTGAACATTGATTCTCTCATTCAGAAGACCTTGTGTTGATAAATGGGCTATTCAAACTTCCCTAATTGACATTACTTTGGTCCTTTTTCAAGAAATTGGGAAAATTATGGCACTATACAAAAAAGTTCTTCACAAAATTAAACCTTTTCAAAAATAGTTATGTTAAGCTATTTTTCAAAGAAAAATACAGATTTGTATGCTCTGGGTTGTTTTTTTATGAAAAACGTTAATTTTTTGATTTTTACAAATAAAGATGCTGAGTTGAAAGCTTTTCAGTTCTGAGAGGCAGAGAAAGCACAGAGCTGACATTGCTCCTTAGTCAATGAACCCCCAAGAAGAAACATTTTCTTTTATCACTCTGTCTCAAAAACCCTTCAAATGAAATATCCCTCTCTTCTACTTCCTGTTTGTCTCTCTATCCCTCCTTCTATTTACTTCTACTTTCTATGATTTTTTTATATGTTTAGTCCCTGTAAACTGGTTGCTTGCTTGGTCTCTTGACCTATGATTGACTATTCTAAAATTCTATTTACAACAAACAGAAATGTCTCACATTAAAGATGTGTGCCAGTACTGAATCATAGACATCAAGAAAGAGGCTTTTCTAGTAAATAACAGTCTCTTGGTTCACAGTGTGATCAACTATCCTGCAGCACTGAAGAACCTAACTATTTCATGGCAATGAGACCTGATATTCTTAGTGTGGGCTCTTTAAAGTTTTTATTTGACAGTTTTGAGATTGCTATGGAATTTACAGACATCATCAAAATCTCGAGTCTAGGTGTTTTTGTACATTTAGTGTTTTAGTGTTTTGTTGTTGTTTTTGTTTTTATTTTTGTTTTTTACTGAAGTAGAGCAAAATTCACAATCCAGTTGGTGGGATACTATTCTGCAGTGAAACTAATAAATAACACTAATATTAAAGATAACAAATCTGCATAGACTCATGACCTCATCAGGTTTGCTTTTCAATGAAGTTTATGCACATAAGAAACTTAGTTTTTATGAGTTTAGACTTGAGGCCAAGGAATGACTAATCTCAAAATAGTTATGATTTCAAATATAACCAGTACTTTTACTCACTGTGCTACTGTTACTCCTATATAAATATTTTTCTAACCATTTTATAAATCTTTCTAAGAATATCATGGATGTATTATAAAGCCCATTTTAGAAAATTAAGAACATAGGAGGTATGATGTGAAATTAGCATTCTAATTTGTATTGTGTTTTACTCTATTCTAATATCTGGCACACACATAAACACACACAAGATTTTCCTATTACTTCTTTAATATATGTATTTTGTTTGCTATTTGCATTATCTTCTTACCTTTGTAATTGAACAGTCACTTATTAAGAATGCTTTACACATCAAGCATATTTCTTGACATTAAGGAGTAAGTAGGAAATAAGCAAATGTTCTACTTTTTGAAGACAAACTGGTATTTAGACCGTCTTGTAACCAGAATGTATAAAATCTAATACCATAGTCTAATGCATAAGGAAAGCACATGGAGAGATATTTTATAACATTTTTAAATAATAAGAGAAAGTTGGTGGAAACTAATAAGTTGGGCAGAAAGCCTTCGAGCTAAGATCTAAATGAAAGAAGGTTGAAATTTATCTAGGAATGTTGCCTAGAGTTAATAAATGGGACTCCCAAAGAACTCAATGTCAAGTGTCTGCAAACATGACTATGTTCAGTGTATTATTGGTGTGTCCTACAGTGTTCTAGGTGATGTGATCTGACATAACCGTAGCCACTTTGTAGGTATTGTCCATGTTGTTCATAATCAAGTTCATCCACTTGTCAAGAGTTATCACTCTAGCTGACACTGAAGAATGCTCCTAATAGGTCAAAAAGCTATGGTTGTATTACTCATGCTCTGTTATCTCGATATTATAGAAATCCCCAATGTACCACCACTCTTAACTCAATTAGGACCAATCAGCTTAAAAGTCAGGTGATAATACTTGGTCTAGTATGCCAAAATGTAATACTACTTCCTTCCTGCCTTCTGAACATTTGAAACTGGATCCTCCTATCATAAGCCTGCCTTAAAAACAGACAGGTATGATAGTTTGGCTCTTAATTCCTTTTTTTTATCCTGATTGATCAACCTGAATCAAGTCTTCAATAAATTTTCATTGTATCTGTAATCTGTGTCAGAGTGGTCAGTGTACCACAAATCCTAGATCCCAACAGTTGGTATCTTCATATTATAATCTGGAATGCAATTGAATAAAAATTGTATTATTTACCTGAACTATAAGGTTAAATGACCATCCTGTATTTTTAATTATTATTTTTCATCAATTGGCTGCATCATGGATTTGAAAATGTATTTTCTCTATCACAAGACAAAATGGATGCTGAACAAGAGGATCAAGCAGAGGAACAGGAACATCCTAAGACCTCCATGCAAAATCTCTAACCATGAGAGGTTGTGATGCACATGAATCTAAACAAGCCTGAAAAATGGATACAATGAAATTTGAATATGAAAGAAAATCTCAAACGTTTTACATTGATTATGTTTTGAAATGATAATATTTAAGAAGTATTGTGTTAAAAGTTTTATTGTATTTGATTTCATCTATTTTATTTGTTATGTTTTACTAAAAGCTTTAAAATTACACATGTGTCTTTTTTTATATTGCCTATAAGATAGTGGGAGAGTGAATGAAAATGTTCGGAATTGAAGAAACCATATAAATGTAGCCTTGGAAAAAATATGTTACTTCTCAGAGTCTGTGACAATGAGCTTTCTTTCTTTTTTTTTAATTAGGTATATTCTTTATTTACACTTCAAATGTTGTGTTGTTCCCTTTCCTGGTTCCCTCTCCCCCAAAACTCCCATAAGCCATCTCTCCTTCCCCAACCAACCTACCCTGCTTCCCTGTTCTGGTAGTCTTCTACACTGCAGTATCTAGTCTTTCCAGGACTAAGGGCCTCTCCCCCATTTGGTGTCCAACAAGATTATCTTCTGCTGCTGATGTGTCTGGGGCCATAGTGTACTCTTTGACTGATGGCTTTGTCCTTGAGAGCTCTGGGAGTACTAGGTGACTCATAATGTTCCTCCTATGGCGCTGCAAACCCCTTCAGCTCCTTTGGTCCTTTCTCTAGATCCTCCATTGGGAACCCTGTGCTCAATTCAATGGCTGCCTGAGAGTTTCCCCCTCTGTATTTGTCATGCACTAGCAGAACCTCCCAGGTGACAGCTATATCTGACTCCTGTCAGCAAGCACTTCTGGGCATCCACAATAGTGTCTGGGTTTTGTAATTGTGTATGGGATGGATTCCTAGGTGGGGTACTAGGTGGGGTAGTATCTGGATGGTCTTTCCTTCAGACTCTGCTCCACACTTTGTCTCTGTATCTCCTTCTGTGGGTATTTTGTTCCTCCTTCTAAAAAGGACTAGAGTATCCACACTTTGTTTTCCTCCTTCTTTGGGCATCATTTGATATGTGAATTGTGTCTTGGGTATTCCAAGCTTCTAGGCTAATATCTATGAGGAATGGATACAGAAAATGTGATACACACACACACACACACACATACACACACACACACACACACACACACACACACACACACTAGAGTACTATTCAGCCATTAAAAACAATAAATTCATGGAATTCTTAGACAAATGGATGGAACTGAAGATTATCATCCTGAGTGAGGTTACCCAATCACAAAAGAACACTCACTGATAAGTGGATATTAGCCTAGAAGCTTGGAATACTCAAGACAATGAGCTTTCATTGAGATAAGTTAAACTTGCTTCTTTGGAGTGACAATAGTATCTTTTAATGCCTTGCTTTGTGTCCTGCCAGCTCAAATCATTGTAATGACTGTAATTTGCAATCATATTTGACTCATTGCCTACTACTTAAAAACCTACTTTTCAGAGTTAGTTTTCCCCAAAATTATAATTAGGAAACTTACCACATACTAAAACCTTATTGAAAAATATAAAAGTAGATTGAATTGTTTCTCTTTTAAATAATGAGTTTCAAGATATCACAGGAGGAAGCTAATTAAACAATGACCTGTGGTGCTCTCTCCTGGATATGACTCTCACCTGTTCATGTGTAAAATTCTAATTCCTGTCATGGTAACAGAGCCATGAATACTACAGAGACCTGGAAAGGGACATAATGGTAGTCAGAGGCTCAAAAACTCTGGTTTCAATTAAGAATGAACAATTATTTTCCCATTTCAGCTTGTATATTGCTTAGCTAGCTACGAGAGACAAACAGAGCTTGACTAACATTGACTTATTCATTTAAGTTCTTTCCACATTTCCCTAAAAACAATATCTTTTACCTTTTTACTTGAGTTCTCCCTTTTGTATTTCCCTGGCTTTATGGCCTGGCTTGTCCAGAGGACATTTCAGCTAAGTTTATCTCATGTCTACAATTTTCCACTGTCCCAGGGCCACAGTTGGGTGGAAGCTTGTGCTTCAGAAAAGAACTCCATGTGAACTCCAATAAAACAAAAGTCCAGTGGGCACCAAGAGGTAGCCATGGTGGCTAATAGAACACAGGTTCCCTAAGAAGCTCATGAATGGAGAGGTGTTTCCGTGGTTAAGAGCACTGACTGCTTATTCTTCAAGAAGTCCTGAGTTTAGTTTCCAGAAGCCACATGGTGGCTCACAACTGTCTGTAATGGGATCAGATATTCTCTTCTGGTGTGTCTGAAGACAGCAACAATGTACTCATACATAAAATAAATAAATAAATCTTTAAAGAAACGAACCTCATGACTAAGATTAATATCCTTATGAAAGATTACCCACCCCTTCCACCACAAGTTAGAACTCAAGATGGTCCTGTTTGCACAGCATAACTTTATAAAATAGATTTCTGAGTTTACATAATACCTTATTTTATAGAAATCTAAACTGAGAGACAGGTCAAGTGAATATGATGCTGTGAATTTCAATTAATAAATTCTTTGAAAAGAGCCAATGAAGGATTCTGAGAGTGGGTCATATTGATGTGATCGTGGAATTGAAATGCATCATGGGTCCAGTTATGTGAATAGGAAAAGAGGCAGGTAAGAAAAACTTCTTTAACCAGTTCCTCTTAGGGCACAACCAGCAACTGTAAGATGTGCCTTGTCCCTTGCACTCCATTTTCTGACCCCAAACTCTTTCTGTATTACTGCAGCCCTACTAGCTCCAAGGACAGCCAGATGAAATAGCTCACCCTTAATCCTTTATTTTCTGAGTCTCCCTGGGATATTCCCAAGATCAGTAAGCTGCACCTTGTACCCTATGCTCATTTTCCCAAACTCTACCTGCATTCTCAGAGGTCCGTAGGCAGCAGTGACAATGAAATATCTAAAGGCCACATGAGATTACAATCAGTAATAGAAAATATGGTACCACCAGAGCCCAGCTATCCTACTACATGAAGCTCTGGATGTCCTAAAGCAGCTGAAGCACAAGAAAATGACCGTAAATCCAGTCTTAGAAAGTAATATGCACATTTAAAGAGGAAATAAAAAGACCCTTAAAAAATACAGGAAAATACAAGAAAACAGATGAAAGAAATGAATGAAACTGCTCAAGACCTGAAAATGAAAATAAAAGTAATAAAGCTAGCATAAACTGAGGGAATCCTGGAGAAAGAAAAACAAGGTAAGAGAACAGAAACTGCAATTGCAAGTAACATCACCAGAATACAAGAAATGGAAGAGAAAAATCTTATTAGTAGAAGATACAAGAGAAGAAATTAATATTGAGGAATCCTTTGGAGGAGGAAAAGGAACTGTCAACCAGAGACCATGCATGGGATGGACCAAGGTCCATGTGTAACCGTTGTGCAGCTGGGTCTTCATGTGGGACTCCTAAAGCAGGAGCAGGGGTTGTCTCTGACTACACTGCCTACCTTTAGATCCCTTTCCCCTAACTTGGCTGTTTTGTCTAGCCTCAAAATAGTCTTATTGGAACTTATTAGGCCAAAGCAAGTTAGTATCATGGGAGGACTCAGCTTTTCTGAGGAGAGGAGTGGTTGATGGGGAGGGGAAGTGAGAGGGATGAGAAGATTGAGGGGACGCTTCAGTTGAGATGTAAATTAAACAATCAATTGGACAAAAAGTGATCAATCCTAGAGTGTTTGATTAAATTGGAAATATCAAAATAAGAGTCTGTATGTTTAAAAATGTCTATCCAGTAGGTATTAAAGTTAAATATAAAAGGAAAAGGAATATATACATATTATATATAATATATAATATATATTAATATAGAAAAGTGTATATATATATATATATATATAGAAAAGTGTATATATATATATATATATATATATATATATATATATATATATATATATATATATGATTTAACATTACTATCTATTTCAAAGTTCCTGAAGTACAGGGAGTAATTCCTGAAGTATAGGAAGAACTTAGCAGTTTTGAGGAATCATCATTGGATACTTGGAAAACTGTAATAATTGTATTTCTGTTCATGATTATCATGGGAAAAACCCTTACTGGCAAGCTTTCCTGAAGCACAATAGATTGCCTATATTTGAAAAGCCTATTTAGCACCTCTCTGACAAGATAGGACCCCTTTTGTTCATGTCCCTCTTATCTTTCGTCGCAGAAGGCGAAACAATATCCTTAAGGTTAATGAAACTTGTCCCATGTTGGAGTCTGGCCATTGCCTTGCCAGCACACGGTATTAATTCACACCAGTGTGCATTGTAAGCCGAGGTATGGCTTTTAGCTTCCATTCTTGGTGATATAAGACAACCAAAATGTTGTATGAGTACAGCTGAGTGATAAAAGTAGACGGGAACATATGCTTTGGGAAAAACAAGTTCACAAGGGAGATTGCAGGGCAACTAGGCATGAAGAACTTTCCAGAAGCAGGGATACAGTATTCAAGCAGCACCACAGGTGACAGAAGGCACCTCAACATAGAATTTAGTGGCAGCCATAGTTTAGAGAAATTTTATGGTGATCCCCAATGCAACTATAATAACAGCTACGGTCTGCAGTACTCAGTTCTGGTTGTATACCACCTGCCTCCTGCAGTACTCAGACCCCCTGCAACAACTGTTGGGCACAGAACAAGGTGTGGTCTTGGAGCGCTCCATCTATACTGACTTTGTCTTCCTGTAGGCAATGTACCACCAGGATTTCATTCAAAAGCAGTGTGTGGAACATTATAATGAAATTAGGCGGCTCACTCTCCAAGAGAACCTACCTGCTACCACACACCATCAACTATTATTGAAGAAGGGCCTGTAACATATATACAGAGCAAGATCCAGAAGAAAGGAGATTCACATGAAACAAATGTTACCTCTGCCTGTCTCCAGGACATTGAGAATGCCTACAAGAAAACCTTCCTCCCCAAAATGAGTGAGATGTTCGAGGTTTGATGTACAGTTCCTTGGAAGCTGAAGACTCAACCAAGATGGTAAAAGACATTGAAAACCTTAACTACAGCAAAGGGCCTTGGCTTAAACAGAACAACCAGACCTTTCATAACCTGAAGGTGCCGGTTCAGGGTAAGACAGAAATTCTGAATTATCTGAGAAAACCAGTCTACCTCCAAGAAACCACTGTTGGAGCTCATCAGGGTAGATGGAGCCACAACAGCTTCAGAGAGCTGCCAGTATACAAGTACGCTTTTGGGTACAATGCCAAAGTGGGTGACAAGTGGATCTGACTGAAGTGAATGGTCCCCTCTGCCTAGCTGTGTCACAGCCATGAAGATGTCTGCTCAATTCTATGAACTTCAGAGCTTTACAAGACTACAGGATAAAAGCAAATGATCAAGAAATTGCCAGAAAAAAATAGTCTAACAAAAAGAGTCTGCCCTGTGCCTAGTCAGAGTTGAAAGAATCTACTTCCATTGAAAAAGTGTTGTTTTGGAAGCATCTGGGGAAAAAGTAAAACAAAGCTGGTCTGCTGAAAGTCCAGCTCCCACTAGAAGGCCCGTGTTCCCAGTGCTGTTTCCTTGAGCCCTCCCAACTTGAAGAAATAAAGCCAGCTCTGTAGCTCCTCAAAAAAAAAAAAAAAAAAAAAAAAAGCCCATTTAAGTATAATGTCTGTAATCTACGTCCAGGTTTGGCCCAACATAATATGACTCTTGTGATCTATCACAAATTTTGAACTCTTAACAAAGGATTCTGGGTGAATGTTTCATTAGTGTCAGCATCAAACTTTTAAGAAGTATGTTGTGGGCATGCTTATCCCTCCTGGAAAGAATGTAAGAAAAAAGCAAGACTAGAGTTATGGGCAAAACAAGTGTTTAGAGAAAATTTTCTATAATTAGCTGAAAGAGTAGCTGTGGTTAAGGGAAATGAATAAAAGACAAAACCTTCAAAAGGATTTTATATTCATTAATGGAATCCAGGTTAATATTTAAAAAACAAAACAAAAAACAGGGGAAGCCTGTTGGATACATGAGAAATCCAATATTCTATTATAAAAATATGAAGTTCATTAAGTAATACAATTAATTTAAGCCAGTAAATTATATGGTTTAGATGACAAAGCATGGTTAAAAATAAAGAAAATTTGAGCTAGATAAGGGAAACCAGGTATGCTTGGGTTACAAAGGGAAGAAACAAGTAGAGAAACTTAGAAAAAGGGCCTCAGGAAGAACTGGAGGAGGAACTCATGGAAGTGGTTATTTTCCCCAAGAACCTTTTCTCTGCTTCACAAATTGAACTACAGTGGGAAGCAGATTACCTCTGCATGACCATGGTAACCAGTGACACCCTGGATTAGTGACTTTTCTTATTGCTGTGACAAAGTTTCTGATAGAAAGAGATTAAAGGGAGGAGGGTCTTACCTTCTTTCATAGCTTCAGATGTCCCAGTCTACAGTCTTTCCATTGCTTACTAACTTCAAGCCTGGGTTGAGAGCATTGGAGTATAGGACTCACCTGCCACCCTATGACAGATAGGAAGGCATAACTTTCAAAATAAAACTCCACAGGAATTACTTACTCAAAGTAGGAAATATTCTTTCCAAATAAGTACCACCAGCTGCTTGTTGAGGGTACAAGTGAACATGCCACGAGAGTAAGTCATATATAAACTTAATGCCCTATGTATATTTGCACATATCAAGTGGTGAGGACAAAGGATAAAGAGACATTTCATAGAGTATCAATTTAGATGAATGAAAGAATGTCTGAGGGACTTTTATTTTGTCACTAGGGTATCACCACCAGTCATTTAGCAGATACTGAGTGTCATACTGCCTTCCTCTTGTAGAGATCCCAAGCCAGCCTCAGAGGAGAACATACACACTGGATATGACACAAAGAAAGTGATTCTACCACTGCTAAATGATTCAGAACTGAACCTGGGGCACACCACCGGATCTTAGCACAACCAATGACGTTAGAGACATCAAGGCAGCATCTGACCTAAGAGTCCAGCATGTAAACTTTAAAAATGGCCAAACTGAGAAGGAAGACCCAATCCTCTATGTAAACTTTAACAATTGCCAAACTGAGAAGGAAGACCCAATTTTCTATGTCCAATCCTCTATGTTCTAGAAATGTACCTAAATGTAACCTTTCTTTGAGGCTTCTACAGTTCTGCTTCTGGCTGACTATTCTTGCTAAGTGAGGTATTCCAACCCAGGATGTGGTTTTGTGCTTAAAATCACACCTGAGAAAGGCTCAAGTCTATACTTGGGTCCTGAACGCCCATGGCACTTGCTGGTCAACTAATAAAGATTGTCTATTACCTTGAACCATGCCTGATTGATCTTCTCTGGTGGATACCTGTTAACAAATTTGGAGTTTCCAGATGTGATGTCAGAGGCACTTATGTCATCATGTGCTCAATGACAAAATGACCCCACCATGTTAAATAATAACCTTGCAATCTATAATTGACACCCACACTGCAAATTCACCTACCATCGATTAGCCTTTTTATTAAACACACCATTTCCCAAACTAGGTTCATGTAAGAAATCCAACTTTTTAAGAACTAGTAGTTCATCTGTACCGGAATTGCTGACATAGACAGTATATTGTAGGAGATTCAGCTTTGAGAACTTTCTGGGCATACCAAAATCATGGCTGAAGGAAGTGTTTTGTGCATTTTATTGTCTACTTCCCAACAACCCTTCATCATGCTCCTGTTCAGTTTATGCTGTTTTCACACTGCACAAGGCAATGCTTAACTAGAACTCACTGAAACAGAGCTTGCCTGCCTTCTAGACTACCATCTACCTCTCAACTCCATTAATCTCTCTCTCTCTCTCTCTCTCTCTCTCTCTCTCTCTCTCTCTCTCTCTCTCTCTCTCTCTCCATTTCTTATGCTTCCCTCCCTCTCCTCTCCTCCATCTTATTCTTTCACTTTCTTCTTTGTTCTCTCATTCTTTATTACTTTCTCATTCAGGAAAGCTTGAAGGGCTGGTTAAACAAACACAAAGAATAACATCAGGCACTCTGAAGAGACAGCATATATTAGTGTACTGATCTCTGGCATCCCAACATTTCATTCTTCTTGTACTAGAAACTATGTATTCCTCTGAAATAAGTATATAAAATGTACATTTTTTCATAGAAACAATCATATTATATATATTTTTTGTACTAAATGTTCACAGTGACCAGTGAGGTGCCTTATCAGGCAAATGGCAACTGTTCTGCAAGCCTATAAACTGAGTGTGAGCCCAGAACCACATGAAAGTAGAAGCACGGAGTAGACTTCACTACCCTCAACACATACACTGTGGCATGTGTGTGTACACATGCACAAACACATAAACACACACACACACACACACACACACACACACACACGCAGACACATGCTCACACACATGCACACACACTTACACTAAATGGAAATAAATTGTTCTAAGAGCAGTAGCTGTCTAAAATTGAAACACTTGCTTTAGCTAATGAAAAGAAGAAAGCTGTCTACCTCCTGAGGATTCTGAAGAAATAGTGGTATAACTTCTGTCTTATAAAGCAAGATAAGTAATATATATGCTTTGGAGCCAATCACTCATCAGTCAAACAGCATGGATAGACTTTTTGGCATTTGGTTTCTTCATCACTAATAGAAAGAAGTAATCCATGCTCAGGGGCCACACTCATCTCTGTATCATTCTAATTTGAGTGTATTGCTGCCAAAGGGAGGCATGGGATAGGGATGGTCCTAAGAATCTACTGGGGCAGCCGTAGCTGAGACTCCTAGCAGGTGAGATATGAAGACTGAAGTGGCCACATTTGTAGCCAGGCAGGACTTCAGTTGATGGAGGAAGACATCAACCCACCCACAAAACATTCAACCTAAAATTTGCCCTGTCTATAAGATGTGCAGGAATAAAGATGAAGTATCAAGATTCAGGGAATGTACATCCAATGCTTGATTCAAGTTGAGACACATGCCTCAAACCGTGACACTATTAGTGATACTTTCCTATGCTTGCAGACAGGAGCCTAGCATAACTGATTTTAAGAAACTTCATCTAGTAGTGGATGGAAACAGATGCAGAGACCCACAGAAAAACATCAGGTGGAGCTTGGAGAGTCTTGTGGAAAATTGGAGATAGAATTGAGTGAGCCAGAGAGGTCAAGAATATCATAAGAATATCTACAGAATCAACTAACCTGGGCCCTTAGAGACTCACAGAGACTGAACCAACATTTAAAGAGTATGCAGGGGCTATGTATCAGCCATGTACATATTTGTAGAAGATGTACAGCTTGGTCTTCATGTGGATCCCATAACAACTAGAGCAAGGGCTGTCTCTGACTTTTGCTTACCCTAGCTGAATTGCTTTGTGGGAACTGTGTGGGAAAGGATTCACTTAGTCCTGTTGATTCCTCAGGGTGGGGTGGTACCTAAGGTGGCTTCCCTTCTCTGAGCAAGTGGGAAATGGATAATGGGGGATGAATTTCTGAGGGTAAGCCTAGGAAGAGAAGCTTAGGGAGCTGTAAGAAGCATGTAAATTAAATGAATTAATGAATGAAAGAAAGAAAGAAAGAAAGAAAAAAAGAAAGAAAGAAAAAAGAAAGAAAGAAAGAAATGGGGAGGAACGGAAGGAGGGGAGAGGGGGAGAGAGAGACAGAGAGAAAGGAAGAAGGAAGGAAGGAAGGAAGGAAGGAAGGAAGGAAGCAAGGAAGGAAGAATCTATACCATGAGCCAGAAACCCTTACTCAATGGGCCAGATCTTGCTAGTAACCATTTTTACAGAGTTGTAGTGGCATACAACCACTTTTATTTG
Source organism: Apodemus sylvaticus (assembly GCF_947179515.1). Lineage (NCBI taxonomy): Eukaryota > Metazoa > Chordata > Mammalia > Rodentia > Muridae > Apodemus > Apodemus sylvaticus. The sequence continues at coordinate 83,390,301 of NC_067474.1, forward strand.
TTTATGTGTAGCTGGTTTTATTCTGTAATGGAAGAGTTGAACAGATTCAAAGGTTATAATGGAGACTATACGGCCTGTAGTACTTAAAATATTTCCTCTCTAGCCTAATACAGAAGGAGGAAGAGGAAGAGGAGAAAGGAGGAGTTTTTTGTCCACTTAACCAGGTTTCTGCCAGCATTGGCATCCTACAGTGCATATCCTAAATAGCAATATGGGTATTAGAAGGTGAAAAAACAGTTTAGAACCGTTCTCCTCTCACAACTGAAATATAACATGCACCCTTAGACAGTTGTTTTGTGGCCTACATCATTTTGATGAATGAACCAAACACCAAATTGCTCGAAGGAGTTCCAAGGGAACAGTTCGCAAACAAGACTGGCTTTCTGGGCCGTGCCTCATGAAAATGTGTGATATGATTCACTCAGGTAGGTATGCACTGTGCTGGCTCTTGATTTCAGCTTCAGAAACCAAAATATTCCTTAAATCAGCTGGCTTTGAGGGTAGGAGAAGTGTGCCTTGCCATCCAGAATAACAAACCCTGACATTCTGTTTATATTACTTTCTGGAAAGGCTCAGTCAATGGAGAAGGGTCCCCAAATTTTCTATGCTACTTTCTAATTGTCTCTATTTCTCTTTACACACACACACACACACACACACACACACACAGAGAGAGAGAGAGAGAGAGAGAGAGAGAGAGAGAGAGAGAGAAACACACATTCATGTAACAAATGTATATCTTTTTCAAGGACACTGCCTGCCCACCCATGGAGAACAATTACTTCAGCTTCCCTTATAGAGTGCTTGGAGCAGCTGGATATGCAGCAATCATGAGGCTGCTTACATCTGGCAGGCCAGTCTTTATTAGAAAAAAATTAATTTACAAAAAAATGTCAAAAACATAAAAACTCAATCACTAAAGGATTACAGACTTGACCCTTCATAGTCTCAAAGTACTACATTACACAAGAGAACATTTTTCTCAACATGTGTATGTGTTTCTGAAATGGTGTACACATTCTGACAGTAACATTATACAATTATTGGTTCTTAGCAATGAATAATTTCACATTAAATGCAAACAAAATAACAATAATAAAGAAAATAGACCATAGTGTGATTTTCTAATGGTTTAACAAGAATGTTGTACTGGTTGGTGTTGGGAGATGCTCATGAGTTTCTTATAAAAGTCAGCTTCCTATTTTCATTCTCTTGGTTGTTTGAGACACAGAACAATAGAAACACTGTAATAAATTGGAACTGAAATCTAAAATGTTCTTCACAATTTCAGGTTTCAAATGTGTGGGGCTCCAACTTTTGGCACTATCTTATTGCCTGTGGAGTATTTAGAAGGAGGAGGCTAGCAGATGTAATTCATTTGGGTGAATCTTTGGAGATCAAAGCTGTTCCTAGAACTGGCTATTGATTTTGTTTCCTCCTTCCATAAGGCTGAGTAGATCGTAATAGGCTGTTCAACTCTATATTAGACTTGTTATCTCCATGATGTCATCCTTGCCATGATCGATGCAAATATCTCTGAAAGCATGAGCCAAAATAAATTCTACTACTTTTACATTGTTTTATGTCAAGTACTTTTGGTCACAGCAACAGGAAAGTACTTAAGAATTGGGCAGAATCCATCTCTCAATATGTGTATATTATATCACTGTGCATTTCTATAGCAGGATAAATATCCTGGAAAATAGAGAAGTTTTTATTGAAAGTTTGGGAAATATTATGGTCTTCCTATAATTAATGCTGAAAATTAATTTCCAAGGCAATAGTATAATGTGGAAATTCCCTATGGTAGTTATGTCCTCCCTCCTAAATAGAGTTAATGTAATTATGAAATAAGAGTCATTTGCAATTTGGATCCTCTATTTGCCACATGTCTTTTCTGCAATGTGTAGAAACTTGAGGGATATCATCATGCAAAATAGTCTTCTATTGTATACACTTGCCATAATTTATACTTCACATAATTTAGAATTATGAATAATTTAAGTTATTTTATTAGCAAAATATTTAGTAATTTATTTTATATAGTAAAATATTCAATCTCCAATATTCATATACAAAGACAGAATTTTTTTGGGAAAAACTTAGCTGAATAGAACATATATCTTTAGCTACTCAACCAAGCATTGCCAAAATCAACCTGAGAAGTAAGCTTTTTCATTACTTTGTAAGAAGAAAAGGAGAGAAAGGAAAGGGATGATTTTAAAACATGAGACATGAAACCATCTTGCAAGCTCATTCTACTCCAGCACACACACACACACACACACACACACACACACATACACATGCACGCACACACGCACATGCACGTGTGCACGCGCACACACACACACACACACAGAGACATCATTTCTATAATCAGTGCAGATACTTGGGAACTGGCCCTGTTTGTTAACTGTATACTAGGAATCATGAATACTCATGTCTCCCCCACCAAAGTTAACAAACAGACAAAAACTAACCAAATAAATAAATTGATTCATTAATAAATAAATTAATTAATTAAAAAAGCTACTTCTAACTAAATCCAATATCAAATCAAGAAAATGTTTATAACAGAGAATGGAGAACTCACTCAACTTTTAAGAGTATGTGCTACTTCATCCAGATTTTCTAATTTTGTTTAACTCTTATAGTAGGATCTGATGATTTTTTGAATTTCTACAGTTTCTGTTGTTATGTCTCCCTTTTCATTTCTGATTTTATTAATCAGAATTTTGGTAGTGCCTCTGAGCCCTCTGGTTAGTCTGGCTAAGCATTTATCTATCTTGTTGATTTTCTCAAAGAACCAGCTCCTGGTTTGATTGAATCTTTGTTTAGTTCTTTTTGCTTCTATTTGATTGATTTTGGCCCTGACTTTCATTATTTCCTGCTGTCTACTCCTCTTGGGTGTATTTGGTTCTTTTTGTTCAAGAGCTTTCAGATGTATTGTCAAGCTGCTAGTATAAACTTTCTCCATTTTCTTTTTAGAGGCACTCAGAGCTATGAGTTTTCCTCTTACTATTGCTTTCACTGTGTCCCATAAGTTTTGGTATGATGTATCTTCATTTCCATTAAATTCTAAAAAGCCTTTAAATTAGGAAAATGACACCCTTCACAATAGTCACAAATAATAATACATACCTCGGTGTAATTCTATCCAAGCAAGTGAAAGATCTTTATGACAAGATCTTCAAGTCTCTGAAGAAAGAAATTGTAGAACATCTCAGAAGATGGAAAGATCTCCCATGCTAATTGATTGGAAGGATTAATATAGTAAAATGTCCACCTTCCCAAAAGCAATCTACAAATTCAATGCAATCCCACCTAAATTGCATATCAATTCTTCATAGAGCTAGAAAGAGCAGTCTGCAAATTCATTTGCAATAGCAAAAAACCCAGGATAGTTAAAACTATTTTCAACAACAAAAGATCTCTTGGGGGAATAACCATCACAGACCTCAAGCTCTACTACAGAGCAATTGTGATAAAACTGTATGGTATTGGTATAGAGACAGTCAGGAAGATCAATGGAATAGGACTGAAGACCCAGATATGAACCCACACAACTACAGTAACTTGATATTTGACAAAGGAGCTAAAAACATCAAGTGGAAAAAAGATAGAATTTCTAACAAATGGTGCTGGATCAACTGGAGATCAACATGCAAAATGCAAATCAACCTTTTCTTATCTTCTTATACAAAGCTCAAGTCCCAGCGGATCAGTGACCTCCACAAAAAACAGATACACTGATGATTATAGAGGAGAAAGTGGGGAAGAACCTTGACCTCATGAGCACAGGGGAAAACTTCCTCAATAGAACACCAATGGCTTATGCTCTAAGAACAAGAATTGACAAATGGGACCTCATAAAACTGCAAAGCTTCTGTAAGGCAAAGAACAAAATGGCAACCAACAGATTGGGAAAAGATGTTTACCAATCCTACATCTGATAGAGGGCTAGTATGCAATGTAACAAAGAACTCAAGAAGTTAGACTCCAGAGAGTCAAATAACCCTGTTAACAATGGGATACAGAGCTAAACAGTGAATTTTCAACTGAGGAAACTCTAATGATGCTGAAGCACCTAAGGAAATGTTCAGCATTCTTAATTATCAGGGTAATGCATATCAATTTCACCTCACACAATTCAAAATGGCTAAGATGAAAAACTCAGGGGACAGCAGATGCTGAAGAGAATGTGGAGAAAGAGGAACACTTCTCCATTGCTGCTGCCATTGCAAACTGGTAAAACCACTCTGGAAATCAGTTTGGTGGTTCCTCAGATAATTAGACATAGTACTACCTGAGGACCCAGCTATTCCACTCCTGGGCATATATCCAGAAAATGCTCCAACATGTAATAAAGACACATGCTCCTCTATGTACATAGCAGCCTTATTTATAGTATCCAGAAGCTGGAAAGAACCCAGATGTCCTTCAACAGAGGAATGGATACAGAAATTGTGGTATATATACACAACGGAGTACTATTCAGCTATTAAAATCAATGAATTCATGAAATTCTTAAACAAATGGATGGAACTAGAAAGTGTCATCCTGAGTGAGGTAACCCAATCACAAAAGAACACACATGGTATGCACTCACTAATTAGTGGATATTAGCCTAAAAGCTCAAAATAAACAAGTTACAATTCACACACCACAGGAAGCTCAAGAAGAAGGAAGATTAAAGTGGGGGTGCTTCAGTTCCTCTGAAAACGGAACAAAATACAGGAACAATTATGGAAACAAGGTATGGGGCAGAAACTGAAGGAATGACCACACAGAGACTGTCCTACTTAGGGATTCATCCTATAAACAGCCACCAAATCCCGAAACAATTATAGATGTCAAGAAGTATGTACTGAAAGGAGTCTGTTGTGATTGTCTCCAGAGGGGCCCTGCCAGAGCCTTACAGATACAGACGCTAGCAGCAAACCATTGGACTGAGCACGGGATTCCCAATGGAGGAGTTGGAGGGCAGACTGGAGGAGCTAAAGGGTTTATAGCCCCTTGGGAAGAATGATGATGTCAGCCAATCAGATGCCCAAGGGCTCCCAGGGACTAAGCCATCAACCAAGGGGTACACATAGTTCTACCTGAAAGATTGGCAGAGGCATGCCTTGTCAGGCATCAGTGGGAAAAGAGGTCCTTGGTTCTGAGGCACAATAGATGCCCCAGAGTGGGGAAATCAAGGGAGGTGGGTAGGAGTGGGTTGGGTGGAGGGGCATATTCTTGTTGGCAGAGGGTAGGAGGATGGGTTTGGGGTTTTCGGGGAGGGGGAAAACTGGGAAAGGGTATAACATTTGAAATGTAAATGAAGAATATATTCAATAAAAAATTAAAATAAAAAATAAAGTGTGTGCTACTTTGCATAGGACGTGAGTCCAGGTCCAAACATCCATGCCAGGCAGTTGGAACCATCTGTAACTCCACCTCCAGGGCATCTGACAACATTTTTTGCAACCTATACTCACATGACCCTACTCCAACACATATGAATATGCCTACACACAATTTTAAAAGCTAAAACTATAAGAAAGTTACTATAATAGTAAGAAATAGAAAAGATGGATCGGGCCCAAGTTTCTCCCATCCAGAAGCCATAGTTCTGGTTCTCCAAAAACCAAACCATACCATGGTATTTTTTCTTGTATTTGGGGTGAGGTGGTTCTTTTGGTATGATACTATGCTGAAAGTAGAACTCAAGTCTTCGCCCATGGTTTTCCTCCACTTCTTTTGGATTCTGGTTATTGGTGCTCCCACTTTGAAGTAATTCCTAGACCCAAACCAACCTCTACCATTAGCCACTTGGCTACCTGGCAAGTCTGACTGCAGAGAGGAAAGGGGGAAATGCTTTTCTTGGCCTGAGTCAGTAAACTTTTACTATATGTCTAACACATGGTGAGTACCCACACCCTAGACATAAAAGACATCATGAATTTGGCTCTGTTCTATTGTAACTTTGTAAAAAGAAAACTGAAATGCAGAGTGCAGTTTGTACAGTGACACAGTATGCATTGTTTTTTGTAAGGTTTGGGTTAAACACAATCTAGGTTAGTCCTTTGCTTTCTCCCTGTGTCCTTCTTTCTTGTGATTCTCAGCCAGTGCTTAAGATATCATTTCTTTTTTCTTTTCTTTTTTTTGCTTTCAATTTTCTTTTCTTTTTTATTCCATATATTCTTTATTTTCATTTCAAATGTTATTCCCTTTCCCAGTTTCACTCCTCCCTGATAGCCCCTATCTAATCCTCCCTCCCCCTACTTCCATGAAGGTGTTCTTCTACCCACACCACCTCCTACCCTTGATTTCCCTACACTGGGACATCTATCCATAGGACCAATGGCCTCTCCTCCCATTGATGCCTGGCAAGATAATCCTCTTGTACATATGCAGCTAGAGCCATGTGTACCCCCTTGGTTGATGGCTAAGTCCCTGGAAGCTCTGGTTGGTTGATATTGTTGTTCTTCCTCTGAGGTTGCAAACCCCTCTATAAAGGACCCTGCACTCAGTCCAATGGTTGGCTGTGTGCATCTGCCTCTGTATTTGTAAGGCTATGACAGGGCCTCTCAGGAGACAGCCATATCAGGCTCCTTTCAGCAAGCATTTTTTGGCATCCACAATAGTGTCGGGATTTTGAGACTGTATATGGGAAGAATTCCCAGGTGGTACAGTCTCTGCTCTACACCTTATCTACATATTTGCTCCTGTGAATATTTTGTTCCCTTTCTCAGAAGAACCAAATCACCCACACTTTGGTCTTCCTCCTTCTTGAGCTTCATATGGTCTAATGGAAATGTATTTTTCCTGGCAGGAAGATCATCTGGAAAACATCTTTCAAACAATTTTCAAAGAAGTATATAAATAAACAAATGGACTTGCGCTTGTCGGGGAGACTGTGGGTGGCCATTTTAAGGTTAGTCTCTAGAGCAGAAGACAGCCGCTTATGCTTTGCAAAATCCCAAAGAGCTAATTAATCACACTCAGAATTCAGACACCCTTTTAATCTTTTTGGCAGGGCACTACAGCATTGTGACATATAAACTGTGTCACATACAAGTCTTGGGAGTAGGCAGTGGACACATATGAAAACAAAAGAGAAAATAAAGTTGTGTCAGCAGGGAGGCCTAGCTGACTCTTGTGCGGACCACAAAGTCTGACCCACATGCGTTCCCTCTATGCAGGCTTCATTGTTACAGCACATGCAGCTGGGTAAAGGCAAGAGCATTACAACCTCTGATGCAAAGCCAAGGCACAACTGCCTCACTTGCTGAAAGTTGGCTGCCTCCCCAGCAGTAAATGTTCACAGGCTGACTATGCATGATGAACACCTGAATTCTTGGGGAGCGCATCATTCATCACCTCTTTCTTTTTAAATGAAGAAATATTTTCCCTGTGGTCTAATGCCTATTTATAGGCTGCTAATTATACGAGAAGCTATTCAGATGAAGCCATGCTTTCCCATGTGCAATGATCAGAGGAGGGCCACAAGTGCTTAACATGTGTCATCTGCTACCAGGCTGGGCACAGCTGTTTATTATGTTTTCTTCACTTTCAGACTGATGTTAATTGGGGAAGTACTCACATTCACACAAGTATGCCTTGTTCTGTACACAACTGCTACCAATAATAAACAGTGGGTGGCTAGACTCCTCAAGTCCATGTGGGATGATCACTTTTCTACCATTTGTTTCCTATTTACTGAAAATCAGGAACTTCTGAGATTACTGTGTTTACTATTGTAGTTATTTAAATGCATTTCCTCTTAAAGAATTCAAGAGACATATAGATTCATTCAGCTACCTCTAAGAGAGATATAGATGGTGACAAACTCAATCTGAGGCTCCATAGCTGACATCAAGACACTAGAGGTTTCCACATACAACAAACAGAAGCCATATTTTATATCTTAAAGAGAAATAGAGCAACACTACTTAAACCTTAAGAAGTTGGCTAACACCACATATTTATGAGTTCTGATGATTTTTCTCATATTTATCAGAGTGGCTAAATAGTGAGGCACATCATAAAAGTCTACGCCTTGTAAACTTCAGTGGAGACGAGAATGTGTGGAAATGTCTCATGTAGTCCTCATGGCAAGAACTTATGGCTATATAAGTTTTCTGATACATTCTACCTACCAGAAAACACAAAGGAAATTACGAAAACACATTTTTCTATAACATTTGTGAAAAAGGAATCCACAGGTCAAGACCTCAAGTATCTCTTGATCCCTAGGCCAGTAATCATTTTCAATATGCTAAGGGCTCCCCTTTGAAGGAGTGAATAAATATATGGTTCCAGGTAAGGAGAAACCATGTAATCTCCACTATATATTGGAAACAGTCTGCTCATTCTCAGTCCACCTTTGTTCTATGTCAATCTGTGTCAATCTGTGTCAATTTTTGGGCTGGGTCTTTGGAACAAGTCTCTTTGAATAGAATAGCTTAGAGCTAAGGATGCCAATAGAGAAGCATGAATATGCTCATAATTTTATCTGTATAAGAAGCAGGAGATTCTTTGGAATAAAAAGCGAGAGTAAGACTGACTCACGGTATTTCTTTGTAGACCTAAAATATCAGGACAGGTAGATAAAAAAGTAAAAATAAAAACTCTTTCATTGTCTCTTAGAAGACAGCTGACTGAATTAAATTATAATTCCAGGAATAGCAATTGTATTTTGATTTTGACAATAAACCCTTGATAAAGGAAAAAGCATCTTATGACAGAGATAAGTATACTTTGTGACTCCACCATAGAAAGGCCATTTTGGTTCCATCGGAGGAAGAAGCAGTATCTTGTGTTTGTTTTAGTTAGTTTTCTGTTGTTCTGATAAAACACCATAACAAAGGCAACTAATAGAGGAATGACTTTATTTTGACTTATAGTTCCAAAGACTTAGAATATATGTCAGCACAAAGGTAGCAGGTTGGAGCAGGATGCTCAGAGCTCAAATCTTGAACCACAAGCACAAAGCTGAGGGCAAACTGAGGTTAGACCTTAAGTTCTCAAAGCCTACCCCAAGAGACATAATTCCTCCAGTAACACTACACCTCTTGAGTATTCGAACACCACACACTGGGAAACATCATTAAATGCCCAAGCTTATGGTGTACAATCTCATTCTCGGAATCTTCCCGCACCAACAGCTCATGGGGAAGGCTCTAGTTAATTGTTCTCATATTTTAGCAGCCACCACCTTAGGGCTGTGAGTAAGCATTAAATCTGAATAGCTCAGGACGGCTTCCCACATCCACTAAAAACAAACTGGTCTCACAGATCTTCAACTGAGAAAATGCCTTTATTACATTAATCCATGGGCAAGTCTGTGAGAAGATGTTCTTGATTGATTTATGAAAGGGACTTACTCACCATGAACAGACCTGTCACTTATACTCACCCAACAGACTCTAATAGTGTCTTTCAATGAAATTTACATGTGTGGTATAATAAGTATTTACCTTTCTATTTATGTAAATGTTTCACCAACCTCTTGATTTGTGTTAAACCTAGGCAGGGTAGATCATCTCAGTATTGTTACTTAAAACCTATCAAAACCTATCACCCTGTTTGTTGGGCAAGTACAAGAGACATAGATGAGTAACTGAATTTAGGAAAACAACGTGATTTTCAACATTTGAATCCTGTCATGTGATGAAATTTGGATGTGAACCTTTTGGATTTTATTACGATGGGCCATAAAAATTCTCAATTTTGCCACTTCCACCAGCATATAGGGTTAGGGTTAAGATTCTATATTGTGTAGCCATTAGTTTTGTCTAGTTTCTTAGGTTATTTTTCCTGCCACCCTTCTCTACACCAAACCCTCCCTCCCAACACTAGGCAAGAAAGAAAGCTGGCAGGGAAAGGGGGCATAGATCTCTTTAGGCTACTTCCTGCTGATTAGTGGTGTTGAGTTCCTTGGAGCAAATCCAGTCTTCATCAATAGGACATCATCAACCAGCAATCCAGCAATAGCAAAAGCAGTAAACACAACATCAGAAATCAGCAGCAGCAAGGGCAGCAACAACAAGGGCAGCAGCAGCAGGGACCACTAGCAGCAGGGGCAACAGCAGAGGAAACAGCAGCTGCCACAGGCCCTCATGGGATTCTCACATTATACACTCTCAAGAGTTCCCAGAATTCCAAATGTAAATTACCTGCAGTTGGCAAAAATCATGTCCCTCTTGGATTTCGAGACAAATCATAGTTAGCGCCTATGGACAATCTGAAGCAGCACCATGTCCCACACCTGGGATTAAAACAAAAACATATTCATATAACATAACTGTCTTTTAAAAGAAACCAAAATTCTCGCTATAACATTGTTTCATGCAGTTAGCTTCCAAAAGCAAACAAACTATATCCACAAAAATTCTCACAGCAAACCATGGCTTATTTCTGTAATGATACTGTAGGGAGGACAACTTACAAGATGTGACAAGATCTGTTTAATCTTGAGTCTTCTATGACAGTTACATCAATGTTGTCCTTTCAGGTGGATGCGAACAGGAGACATATGGTTGTTCTCAGCACACATCTCTTTAGAAGCATATGCTACCAATGTAAGTACTTCATTATATTAAAAAAGAGGATATAATACATAGTCTTTACTTAATTTTTTACAGTTTTTAAATGAAACAGATAGATGTTTATTTTAATATGAGGAAATCCCGAGGAGGTAAAGAATATAAAGACAGATGCCCTGTAACACAGTGGCAAACAATTATGTATGCAAGGAAAGTATTTTGGAAAATAATGAACTAGAAATTATGGTCAGATATGACAGATATAAGAATCCATGTCAGTTTTCAAGTTATTATACAATAAAAACCAGCAATGGGTAAATGAAGGAAGTAGAATGGGACATAAAAGCTTTCAGTGAGAAGAAGATGACATAGTGATTAGAAATTGAAAGAAATGGGCCTAGCAAAGAGGTCAAGGGGACCACAAGAAAACCTACAGAATCAACTAACCCGGGTTCATGGAGAACTGCAGAGATTGAACCACCAACAGAGCAGGCATGGGATGGATCTAGGCCCTCTGCATGTATGTAGCAATTGTGCAGCTTGGTCTTCGTGAGGGAAGTCTAACAGCAGGAACAAGGGCTATCTCTGATTCTGTTGCCTGCTTTGGGGACTGTTCAATGCTACTGGGATGTCTCTTCTTTCTTCAATAGGAGAAGATACATCTAACATTATTGCAAATTGATATGCAAAGGCTGATATCCATGGGAGGTCTCTACTTCTCTGAAGAGAAAGGGAGGAGGAATAAATGGCAGGGGAAGGGAAGGAGAGGAAAGGACTGGGAGGAGAAGAGAAATGGAAACTGCAGTGTGCATATGAAGTAAATAAATAGATTAGTTAATTATTTAAAACTTAAGGTAGCATTCTAATTCTGTGCATGTTACCTCCATATTCAACCTAAAATCAGATAGTTTTCATCAATTTTAGATGGAAAATAAAATCATGTGTTAATAAGTAAATTTATAGGTGACATTCTGCTAATAATGATTAGAATTCTGAAAATGTAGCACTTTTATTAAATATTTTGTCATTTCTGACCTAAAAATTTAAATATCCTATGGAACAAAAGAATAAATAAATAAATAAATCTAAGTTTATATGAAAAAAAAGATAAGATGAAGAAGTGGAATAGGAATAGGAAGAAGAAGAAGAAGAAGAAGAGGAAGAGGAAGAGGAAGAGAAAGAGGAAGAGGAGGAAGAGGAAGAGGAAAAAGAAGAAGAAGAAGAGGAGGAGGAGGAGGAGGAAGAGGAAGAAGAAGTAGAAGAAGATGAAGAAAAAGATGAAGAAGAACAACAAGAAGAACAAGAACAAGAAGAACAAGAACAAGTGCAAGAACAAGAACAAGAACAAGAAGAACAAGAAGAACAAGAAGAAGAACAAGAAGAAGAACAAGAAGAAGAACAAGAAGAACAAGAAGAGGGCTCAGGAGGTAAGAATACAGAGATGCTCCCTCTCTGTCACTATGCCAAAGTAGCTGCATACTTACCTGTCTACAAGCACAAAAGAGAGGACTAGGCTCCCCAAATCTCCAGGTGGAAGTGGGTGTGTCATTTCAAAAGTTGGTAGAAGTATAAAAATTATAAGATCAGCAATAAAAGGAAAATTGTTAAGCATCAGAAGAAATGTTGCTTATTCTCATAGTTTTGTTCATAGCAATGAAAACAAAAAACAAAGGAAATAAACAAGCCTTTGCAGATTTAGGAAAAAGGGAGCAGGACATTAACCAACAGAGATGCAAATGTAGTTTTAGACCATTCTCCTATGATTTTGGCTTTGCATTGACTAATGCAATATTATACATTCCAGCTTTCCTTCCATGCTACCTATTTTGATGTCAGGTTGACCCAATTCAGTTATTTTGGAAGAGAGAACCTCACTTGAGAAATTGCACAACCCCATCACATAGGCCTGGGGTAAAGCCTATGACACATTTTCTTCATTGATGGTTGATGTGGGAAGTTCTAGCTCACTGTAGGTGACAATTAGAAGCCCTTAAAAAGGAAACACAAAAATCATTTGAAGAAACTCAGGAGAATAGGGGTCAAAAGATAGAAGCCAATAGGGAGGAAACACAAAAGGAGAACTTTGGACAACAGGCAGAAGTTATGAAAGAAGAAACACAAAAATCTCTTAAAGAATTACAGGAAAACACAAACAAGCAAGTGAAGGAGCTGAGCAAAACCATCCAAAATCTAAAAACAGAAGTAGAAACAACTAAGAAATCACAAAGGGAAACAACTTTGGAGATAGAAAACCTTGGGAAGAAATCAGGGGCCATAGGTACAAATATCAACAACAGAATACAAGAGATAGAAGAAAGAATCTCAGATGCTGAAGATACCATAGAAACCATACACTCAAGAGTCAAAGAAAATGCAAAATGCAAAAAGCTTATAACCCAAAACATCCAGGAAATCCAGGACACAATGAGAAGACCAAACCTAAGGATTATAGGCATAGACGAAAGTGAAGACTTACAAATTAAAGGGCCAGCAATTTTCTTCAACAAAATTATGGAAGAAAACATCCCTAACCTAAAGACAGAGATGTCCATGAATATACAAGAAGCCTACAGAACTCCAAACAGACTGGACCAGAAGAGAAATACCTCCTGTCACATAATAATCAAAAACCCAAAGGTACTAAACAAAGAAAGAATATTAAAGGCAGTAAGATAAAAAGGCCAAGTAACATATAAAGGAAGACCTATCAGAAATACACCAGACTTCTCAGCAGAGACAGCTAGAAGATCCTGGGGAGATCTCATGCAGACTCTAAGAGAACACAAATGCCAGCCAAGACTACCATACCCAGCAAAACTCTCAATCACTATAGAGGGAGAAACCAAGATATTCCATGACAAAAACAAATTTACACAATATCTTTCTACAAGACCAGCCCCACAAAGGATAATAGAGGGAAAACAACAATACAAGGACGGAAACTATACCCTGGAAAAAGCAAGATAGTAACTTTCTTTCATCAAACCCAAAAGAAGATAACCACTCAAATATAAAATTAACATAAAAAATGACACTATTACTTAATATCTCTTAACATCAATGGACTCAATTCCCCAATAAAAAGACATAGACTAACAGACGGGATACTTAAACAGGACCCTACATTTTGCTGCATAAAGGAAACACACCTCAGGGTCAAAGACAAACACTACCTTAGAGTAAAAGGCTGTAATACAGTTCTACAAGTGAATGGTATCAGGAAACAAGCCAGAGTCGCCATTCTAATATCAGATAAAATTGACTTTCAACCTAAAGTCATCAAAAGAGACACAGAAGGACACTTCTTGATGGTCAAAGGAAAAATCCAACAAGAAGAACTCTCAATTCTGAACATCTATGCTCCAAATGCAAGGGCACCCTAATTCATAAAAGAAACTTTACTAAAGCTCAAAGCAAACATTGCACTTAACACAATAATTGTGGGTGACTTCAACACCCCACTCTCCTCAATGGACCGATCAGGAAAACAGAAACTAAACAGAGACACAGTGAAACTAATTGAAGCTTTCAAACAATTGGATTTAACAGATGTATATAGAACATTTCATCCCGAAGCAAAAGAATATACCTTTTTCTCAGCACCTACGGTACCTTCTCCAAAATCAATCATATAATTGGGACAAGACAGACCTCAACAAATATAAGAAGATCAAACTAATCCCCTGCTATCAGATCACTATGGAGTAAAAGTGGTCTTCAATAGCAACAACAACAACAACAAAAAACAGAAAGCCCACATACACATGGAAACTGAACAATGCTCAATGATACCTTGGTCAAGGAAGAAATAAAGAAAGAAATCAAAGACTTTTTAGAATTTAATGAAAAGGAAGGCACAACAAACCCAAATTTATGGGACACAATGAAAGCAGTGCTAAGAGGAAAACTCATAGCCCTGAGTCCCTCCAAAAAGAAAATGAAGAGAGCATATACAAGAAGCTTAACAGCACAACTGAAAGCCTTGGAACAAAAAGAAGCTAATTCACCAAGGAGGAGAAGAAGAGAGGAAATCATCAAACTCTGGGTTGAAATCAATCAAATAGAAACTAAGAGAACCATAAAAAGAATCAACAAAACCACTGGTTCTTTGAAAAAATCAACAAGATAGATAAACCCTTAGCCAGACTAACCAAAGGGCACAGAGACTGTATCCAAATTAACAAAATTAGAAATGAAAAGGGAGATATAACAGAAACTGAGGAAATTCAAAAAATTATCAGATCCTACTAAAAAAGCCTGTACTCAATGCAACTGGAGAATCTGGAGGAAATGGACAATTTCTTAGACAGATACCAAATACCAAAATTAAATGAGGATCAAATAGATCATCTAAACAGACCCATAACCCCTAAAGAAATAGAAGGGGTCATAGAAAGCCTTCCAACTAAAAACAGCACAGGACCAGATGGTTTTAGCACAGTATTCTATTAGACCTTCAAAGAAGACTTAACACCAATACTCTACAAACTATTCCACCAAATAGAAACAGAAGGAACACTACCCAACTCGTTCTATGAAGCCAGAATTACGCTGATACCAAAACCACACAAAGATCCAACAAAAAAAGAGAACTTCAGGCCAATTTCTCTTATGAATATTGATGCAAAAATACTTAATAAAATTCTTGCCCACCGAATCCAAGAACACATCAAAACCATCATCCACCATGATCAAGTAGGCATCATCCCAGGGATGCAGGAACGGCTCAATGTATGGAAATCCATCAATGCTATCCACTACATAAACAAACTCAAAGAAAAAAAAAACACATGATCATTTCATTAGATGCTGAAAAAGCATTTGACAAAATTCACCATCCTTTTAGGCTAAAAGTCTTGGAAAGGATAGGAATTCAAGGCCCATATCTAATCATAGTAAAAGCAATATACAGCAAACCTGTAGCCAACATCAAATTAAATGGAGAGAAACTTGAAGCAATCCCACTAAAATCAGGGACTAGCCAAGGCTGCCCCCTCTCTCCATTTCTTTTCAACATAGTTCTTGAAGTCCTAGCTAGAGCAATTAGACAACATAAGGAAGTCAAAGGGATACAAATTGGAAAGGAAGAAGTCAAACTATCACTATTTGCAGATAATATGATAGTATACTTAAGTGACCCAAAAACACTCTACCAGAGAACTGCAGCTGATAAACAACTTCAGCAAAGTGGCTGGTTATAAAATCAACTCAAGCAAATCAGTAGCTTTTCTATTTTCAAAGGATAAGCAGATTGAGAAAGAAATTAGGGAAATGACACCCTTCACAATAGCCACAAACAGCATAAAGTATCTTGGGGTGACCCTAACCAAACAAGTGAAAGATCTATATGACAAGAACTTTAGATCTCTGAAGAAGGAAATCTCAGAAGACCTCAGAAAATGGAAAAAATCTTCCATGCTCGTGGATTAGCAGGATTAATATAGTTAAAATGGCCATCTTGTCAAAAGCAATCTACAGATTCAACGCAATCCCTATCAAAATCCCAACTCAGTTCTTCATAGAGTTAAAAGAACAATTCTCAAATTCATCTGGGAAAACAAAAAACCCAGGATAGCTAAAACTATTCTCAACAGTAAAAGATCTTCTGAAGGAATCAGTATCCCAGACCTCAAACATTACTACAGAGCAATAGTGATAAAAACTGCATGGTATTGGTACAATGTCAGGCAAGTGGATCAATGGAATAGGATTGAAGACCCAGAAATGAACCCACATACCTATGGTCACTTGATCTTCAACAAAGGAGCTGAAAACATCCAGTGGCAAAAAGATAGCCTTTTCAACAAACGGTGCGTGTTCAATTGGAGGTCAGCATGCAGAGGAATGCGAATTGATCCAATCTTATCTCCTTGTACTAACCTCAACTCCAAGTGGATCAAGGACCTCCACATAAAACCAGACACACTGAGCCTAATAGAAAAGAAACTGGGGAAGACCCTTGAGGACATGGGCACAGGGGAAAAGTTCCTGAACAGATCACCAATAGCTTATGCTCTAAGATCAAGAACTGACAAATGGGACCTCATAAAATTACAAAGTTTCTGTAAGGCAAAGGACACTGTCAAAAGGACAAAATGGTAACCAACAGATTGGGAAAGGATATACAACAACTCTAAATCAAACAGAGGACTAATATCCAATATATGCAAAGAACTCAAGAAGTTAGACCCCAGGGAACCAAATAATCCTATTAAAAATGGGGTACAGACCTAAACAAAGAGTTTTCACCTGAAGAAATTCAGATGGCTGAGAAGCACCTTAAGAAATGCTCAACATCATTAGCCATTAGGGAAATGCAAATCAAAACAACCCTGAGATTTCACCTCACACCAGTCAGAATGGCTAAGGTTAAAAACTCAGGAGATAGCAGGTGTTGGCGAAGATGTGGAGAAAGAGGAACACTACTTCATTGCTGGTTTGATTTTAAGATGGTACAACCACTATGGAAATCAGTCTGGCAGTTCCTAAGAAAACTGGACATGACACTTCTGGAGGACCCTGCTATACCTCTCCTGGGCATATACCCAGAGGATTCCCCAGCATGCAATAAGGACACATGCTCCACTATGTTCATAGCAGCCTTATTTATAATAGCCAGAAGCTGGAAAGAACCCAGATATCCCTCAGTCGAGGAATGGGTACAGAAAATGTGGTATATATACACAATGGAGTACTATTCAGCAATTAAAAACAATGAATTCATGATTTTTTAGGCAAATGGATGGAACTGGAAAATATCATCCTAAGCAAGGTAATGCAATCACAAAACAATACACATGGAATGCAATCATTGATAAGTGGATATTAATTAGCCCTGAAGCTCTGAATACTGAAGACACAATTAGCATATCAAGTGATTCCCATGAAGAAGGAAGAAGAGGGCCCTTTTCCTGGAAAGGCTTGATCTAGCATTGTAGGGGAGTACCAGGACAGAGAAAAGGGAGGGGAAAGATAGGAGAATTGTTGGAGAGAAGAGGACTTATGGGACATATGGGGAGAGGAAAACTGGGAAAGAGGAAAGCTTTTGGATTGTAAACAAAGAATATAGAAAATAAAAAAAAAAATTTTAAAAAAGAGAATCCTTCCTTAGGTGATGTGATATCTCAGCATATTGCAGACCCCAGTAGAATCCTCAAATGCTAAAATGTAGATAAAGCCTCATTTGTCAATGAACTTTTCAAATGCAAACAGAGCTGTTTAAAGCCTATTCTCAAACCCATTAGATTCTGGGCTTCACACTGTGCCACTGTTCAGTGTCTAATCAAGCTAACCAAAGAAGCCTAAGTGCCCCATTTACTCAATCAAGCCAGTGCTAAACCTGTTCCTCACTGATTTGTTGGAGATTATAAAACATCTTTCCCAGGATACATCCCTCTACTTTTGTCTGCTGAGAAACTCTGACATTTTCCCAAGAACCTTTTTAGCCCAGAATGCTCTGCTCTTTATGCTCTGCAATGGAAATTGTTTCTTGATCTGATGGCCAAACTAGACTTCAAATTTTATTAGTGCACTCTGTTTCTAATGTTTATTCTATGGGCATCTTAGAATAGCCACTAAAAAGAACTGTAGAAAACAACAGAGGAGAAAAGTTAAAAACAAAAGGATTTGAAACTCTGAACCTTTCAGCATAGCAAACATCACACAGAAAAACTCTGCTGTACACCAAAACACTCTTTGTGTCCAACAAGGCCACACCTAATCTTTCCAGTCCTTTCAAGCATTTACAGTACCAGATTACTAAGCATTCTCAGAGCCCAAGGGGTCATTCTTATTCAAACCTCAACAGTAAATTTTTTTTTCTTTTACATTTTTGTCCAAAATGTAACTCTACTTTTTGTAAGTGTCCTGCATTTTTTTTAGCCTAAAAATTACAACATGCCTATTGAGTTTTAATAAAATGTCATCCACAAAAATGTTTGGTTAATCTTTTAAGATGAGAAGAAATGTTTATGTTAGTTGGCCTTTAAAAAAATATTCAGTAATACTAGTATACATTTGAAATGCCCCTGTGTATGCATGCAGTGTTCATTTGACCATTGTTTTATTTTTTTATGAATAGATGTTTTTATACAATATAATCTGATTATGATTTCACCTCCCCAACTCCTTCAGTTTCTCCCCATCTCTCCTCCCATATGGATGCACACATTTTCTGTCTTTCATTAGAAAACAAAAGATATCTAAGGAATAATGATAAGATAAAATAAAAACACATGAGACTAGGATAAAATAAACAGAAGAAAAAGATCCAAAGAAAAAGTAAGAGAAACCCATGTAGATACAAAGAGATATATATGTTTGTAGAGACAGGAATGCCTTAAAAACTCAAAACAGAAAGTCATAATATATAGGCAAAAGACTTGTAAAGTAAATTATAAAACAAAATAAAATAAATAAAATAAAATAAAATAAAATAAATGCATAGCACAAAGTTATAAGACAAAGAACCACAAAGATACTGTTAAGATTTTTTGTGTTGATAATCTGCAGTCAACATGGCATGAAGCTTGCTCTCTAGACTAATTTGTCTTCTCAATGAGACTCCCTTGGAGAACACTAATTTTTTTAAAGTGGTTATCAATTTGAGATAATTTTAGGATTAGAGAAAGGGGTGGATGTCCATTTGCCCTCTCCGCTCTAGGACCCCCCCCCCATCTGGTACAGACTTCTGTGCATGCTGCCTGTCTCTATGAGTTCATATGTACATGGTAGGCTGTTTTGAGAAGCCCTTGTTTCCTTGGTATTTTTCATTCCTTCTGGCTATTACACTTGTCATGCCTGCTCTTCCAGAGGACTCCCTGAGACCTGAAAGGAGGAATTTGATGGAGACATGTCACTTAGGAAAAAGTGTTACAAAATCTCACTGTCTACACATTGTCTGATTGTGGTTCTGTTTATTACTATCTACTGAGGAAAGAAGCTTCTTTGATTATTGCTGACCAAGGCACTGAACTATGAGCATAATATAATGTTGTTAGAGGTTGTATTTTATTGCTGTATTTTTCAGCAAAAGAGTATTATTTGGTCATCCTGCCAGTTCCCTGGCAAAGTTATTCTCATATTCTTGGTTAGTCAATCCCACAAGCATTGTCCTATCATTATACCTTTATATATTGTGATCACATCACCAGTGTAAATCAATGGGTTTTTAGCTGGGTCAGTATTTACCTTTGTAACTTCTCAATGCTCATTGAGATGTATAAGTGTTTTGACCATTAATCTTTAAGTTCTCCACACTCCTTATATGGAACCATGGGCCAATGAAGAGAAGAACCTTGAAAAAAATGAGCAAATTGTTTTGACCAAGTTTTCTGTCAAAACAATGTTACAGAAGCTATATCTTGGAACAACTACATGAGAAATTTCTTGCTGTGTGCGCATGTCTCCATCTCATTAGACTGCATGAACAGAAAGATCATTGTTTGCAAAATGCTCTAGGGTATTAGCTTTCTCAACTTGTTTTTCAGTAAGGGTTCCAGACAACTTCCAACATTGCTTACTTGTTACCCTTCATTAGGTGCATTTGATTTTGAATGAGGTCTTCTTTCTTACCTGTCTTGGTGTTTCATAAAGAAAATGAGCAGTTCTGAGAGACTGGTGGACTTTTTATTTCAAATATGATCTTTGTCTTCCTGAAAGGCAGGTCCACATGTCATGTTTGGATTTGTTGAATAAGGGTGTTCTAGCCTACTTGAGGGTTTTTCTAAGAGTGTTTTTCTTTCTTTCTTTCTTTCTTTCTTTCTTTCTTTCTTTCTTTCTTTCTTTCTTTCTTTCTTTCTTTCTCTTTCTTTCTTTCTTTAGTTTAGGTTAAGAGCTCTATGCATTCTTGATAATTCACAATGTTAGACACAAATTCATAATTTATCAGTAGAACAAGGACCAAATTATACTGACAGATATGACAGTACAGCAGGTTATGGAAAGTTGAATCTAAGCTTAAAATGGCCCCTGGGAATGAGTTATTGACATAACTTGTCTAAGACATCATTATTTCCCCTAGGATGGAACATGCTGTTTTTCTCACAAGGAACTGGTAATGGTCAAGTAGGTTTCTCGGGATTTTATTTCATATTTAGTACCTTTCAAAGACATGAAACAGCTTTCAAACATTAGAATGTTAGTATTGCTGATAGTCTTTTCATTTTCTTTTTTAAAATCTAAAACCAAGTATTATCGTGCCAGACTAAATCAACCTAAATCCTTCAAAACCAGTCTCAAGCAGTACAAATAACATGCCATGCATGTGATACTTTAACATATGCACACATAATATATCATATACACATTCACTAACACCAGACATACTTTATAAACATGTGAAAATACTCAATGCAACATACCCATACATATAAGCATATACCATACTCATGTTCAGACATACCATGTACATGAACACACTTATAATCCACACATCACATACATCTGTGTCTGCCACATACCATGCCACACATGTACACATATTCTATCTGGCAAGCATATAAATACTCCATTCATGTGTTAATTCCATGAAAACAATACAGGCAAAAAATGAGGCTGTTCAAAGAATTAACCAGGAATCTCCATGTTAGATAATTATGTACACAACATATTTTCCCCTTTCTTTACTTGCCTACTCCTCTCCAAAAGTTGTGTCCAAAAGATTCAGGAAACAAAAAGGACTGTGCTAAGTTATGAAATGAAAGCAATTATGTTCCTATAAAAGATATATTTTCTGAAATAAGTCTCAGACAACTGGTCCTTCCATATCAGCTTCCTCTCACTGGATAGTGTTTTCCACTTTCCCACTTTTAACCTCTGCTACCAGGTAGACTCTACTGCTGTGTTCAAATGTCTACTATGAATATTGCTTTGACTTTGAATGTATGCTTGTATACTTGATCTTACAAAGCATGTTTATGACAGTATCTTTATGTAATGACTACGGAAGCATACAATATTGACTCAAGCATACAATATTGACTCTTCGCTTGGTAGTAAGTTTTTCTTCCTGCATTCCTCTGAGAAAACTTCTGTAGGTGATTAGTAATGCTGTGTTGTTTTGTCTTGATTCCCGCATGTCTGTATAACAAAGCAGTCCTTGACTGCACGTGACAATTGACTGCTTTGTAAGCAGTTAGTCTAAATTGAATTGTACTGTAATTGAAATGTGCATATGTGTACTTGGCTATTAGTTAAAAATAAAATATAATTCCTTTATTTTATTACTTAATTTAATGTATTTCTATTTTAATTATTATTTTAGATATGCATAAATGCATATAATTTATATTAGTTATATCATTCCCATTCCTCACATGAATGGAATGGCTCCCAGATCCATTCCCTACCCCTGAATATCAATCTGAATTTTATGTCCTTGTTTATTAAAAAATAAGTGGATATTAGCCTAGAAAATTGGAATACCTGAAACATAATCCACACATCAAATGATGTCTAAGAACAGAGGAGTGGCCCCTGGTTATGGAAAGACTCAGTGTAGCAGTATAGGGCAATACCAGAGCAGGGAAGTGGGAAGGGGTTGATGGGAGATCAGGGGGAGGTAAGAGGGTTTATGGGACTTTCAGGGAGTGAGGAGCCAGAAAAGGGGAAATCATTTGAAATGTAAATAAAAATATATCAAATAAAAGAAAAGCCTCTGGACTATCTATCTTTTCTCCAGCAACTAAGCAGGTGAAACAGACTGAACAGGAAACATAGGAGTCCCCAGAACAGCTGGGACAGGGTCCATCTGGACTCCCTCTGCACCCAGGAGCTGGGCAGTGCCACAGCTATCTGTGCAAGTGATCCTGCCAGGAGAGAATTGCTCTGCAGGGAGCGATTTGATTCCCAAGTTTGGAGGTGAGGCAGCCATTTTCTTTCAAAGCAACTGAGCAGGTGGGTACATCCAGGAGAGCTGGGAATACAGGAGAGCCAAAACAGCTGGGACAGAGTAAGTCCAGGCTCCACATGCACCCAGGAGCTGGGCAAGGCCACAGCACTCTGTGCTAGGGGAGAGCTGGTCACTCAGGGGTGCTGAGACAGGCTTGCAGGACCACATCCAGAGACAACAGGATCAACACCAGAGATAACTAAATGGCAAAAGGCAAATGTAGAAAAATTACCAACAGAAATCAGGGCAAAATAACACCATCTGACCCCAATTCTCCCACAACAGCAAGTCCTGGATACCCCAACACACTGGAAAAGAAAGATTTGGATTTAAAATCACATATCATGATGCTGATAGGGGGCTTCAAGAAGGACATAAATAACTCCCTTAAAGAAATACAGGAGAACACAGGAAAACAGGTAGAAGCACTTAAAGAATTACAGGAAATCACAACCAAAGAGGTAACAGAATTGAACAAAACCATCCAGGATCTAAACATGGAGGTAGAAACAATAAAGAAATCACAAAGGGAAACAACTCTGAACATAGAAAACCTAGGAAAGAAGTCAGGAGTCATGGATGCAAGCATCAGTAACAGAATACAAAAGGTAGAAGAGAGAATCTCAGATGCAGAAGATGCCATAGAATGCATTGACACAACAGTCAAAGAAAATACAAAATGCAAAAAGCTCCTAACCCAAAACTTCCAGGAAATTCAGGACAAAATGAGAAGACCAAACCTTAATATTATAGGTATAGAAGAGAGTGAAGATTTCCAACTTTAAGGGCTAGTAATGTCTTCAACACAATTATAGAAGAAATCTTCCCTAACCTAAAGAAAGAGATGCCCAGGAACATACAAGAATCCTACAGAACTCCAAATAGTTTGGACCAGAAAAGAAATTCATCCAGTCATATAATAATTAAAACATCAAATGCACTAAACAAAGAAAGAATATTAAAAGTCAAGTAATATATAAAGGTAGACCTATCAGAATTTCACCAGATGTCTCACCAGAAATTATGAAAGCCAGAAAATTCAGGGAAGATGTCATATAGACTCTAAGGGAACACAAATGCCAACCCAAACTAATATACCCAGCAAAACTCTAAATTGCCTTAGATGGAGAAACCCAGGTATTCCATGACAAAAATAAACTTACACAATATCTTTCCACAAATCCAGCCCTTCAAAGGATAATGAATGGAAAACACCAACAATAGGAGGGAAACTACATACTAGAAAAAGCAAGAAATTAATCTTTCAACAAACCAAAGAGCCACACAAACATAATTCCACCTCTAATAACAAAAATAACAGGAAGCAACAATCACTTGCACCCACATTCATAAAAGAAACATTACTAAAGCTCAAAGCACATATTGCACCCCACTCAATAATAGTGGGAAACTTCAACACCCTACACTCATCAACGGACAGATCAGGAAAACACAAATTAAACAGAGAAACAATGAAACTAACAGAAGTTATGAATCAAATGGATTTTACAGATAAGAATACTTTATCCTGATAGAAAAGAATATACCTTCTTCTCAGCACCTCAGGGTACTTTCTCCAAAATTTACCATATACTCGGTCACAAAACAGACCTTAGCAGATATAAGAAGATTGTAATAATTCCATGCACCCTGTCAGTTCACCATGGACTAAGGCTGGTCTTCAACTACAACAAAAACGATAGAAAGCCCTCATACACATGGAAACCGAAAAAACATTCTATTCAATAATAACATGGTCAAGGAAGAAATAAAGAAAGAAATTAAAAACATTTTAGAATTTAATGAAATTTATGGGAAACAATGAAAGCAGTGCTAAAAGGAAAACTCATCGCTCTGAGTGCCTCCAAAAAGAAACCAGAAAGAGCATACACTAACAGTTTTATGGCACATCTGAAGGCTCTAGGACAAAAAGAAGCAAATAGACCCAAGAGTAGTAGCCAGCAGGAAATTACCAAACTCAGGGCTGAAATCAACCACATAGAAACAAAAAGAACTATGCAAAGAATCAACCAAACCTGGAGCATTGAAGACCCAGAAAAGAATCCACACACCTATGGTCACTTGATCTTTGACAAAGGAGCTAAAAATATCCAGTGGAAAAAAGATAGCATTTTCAACAAATGGTGCTGGGACAACTAGCAGTTAACATATAGAAGGATGCAAATTGATCCATTCTTATCTCCCTGTACAAAGCTCAAGTCCAAGTGGATCAAGAACCTCCACAAACACCAGATACACTGAATCTAATAAAAGAGAAATTGAGGAAGAACCTGGTGCACATCGGTACAGGGGAAAATTTCCTCAATTGAACACCAATAGCTTATGCTCTAAGATCAAGAATTGAGAAATGGGACCTCATAAAATTGCAAAACTTCTGTAAGGCAAAGGACACTGTCAAAAGGACAAAGCAGTAACCAACAGATTGGAAAAATATCTTTACCAATCCTACACCTAATAGAGGGCGAATATCCAATATATACAAAGAACTCAATAAGTTAGACTTCAGAAAACCAAATAACCTTATTAAAAAATGGGATACAGAGCTAAACAAACAATTCTCAACTGAGGCATACCAGATGGCTGAGAAACACCTAAAGAAATGTTCAACATCCTTAATCATTAAAGAAATGCAGATCAAAACAACCCTGAGATTTTACCTCATACCAGTCAGAAGGGCCAAGATCAAAAACTCAGGGGACAGCAAATGCTAGAGAAGATGTGCAGAAAGACGAACCCTCCTCCATTGCTGGTGGGAACCCAAAAGAACACACATAGTATACACTCACTGATATGTGGATAATAGTCCAAAGTCATAGAATATCCAAGATACAACTCACACACCACTTGAAGCTCAAGAAGGAAGACCAAAGTGTGGATACTTTGATCTTTATTGGAAAGTGAATCAAAATACCCATTGCTCAAAAACCAATAGAATGAGCATAGGTTAGTAGCTAGATATAGGACCCAAGGAGTTGAAGAGGTTTGTAGCCCTTCAGGACGAACAATAATATGTATCAACCAATTCACCCAGAGCTCCCAGGGACTAAACCACCAACCAAAGAGTACACACGGAGTGCCCCATGACTCCAGCTACAAATGTAGCAGAAGATGACCATTTCAGACATCAGTGAATAGAGAGGCCATTGGTCCTGGGAAGGCTCGATTTCCCAGAATAGTGGGATGCAAGTCAGGAAATTGGGGGAAGAGATGAGCAGGGGGAGGGGGAATGGGATAGGGGATTTTTGGAGAAGTAAGGCATAAAGGGGATACCATTTGAAATATAAATAAAGCAAATATCTAATTAAAGAAAGAAAAAAAATAAGCCTCTGAGTCTAATTTGTGCTATTCATATACAAATAAGTGTGGGGCCATCCAATGGAGCTTTGTTGATCTATGATAAATTATTCCCTTAAAAGAAATGGGCCCTCCATCCATTTGCCGAACATCATACTAAGTGAGGTAATCCAGACTCAAAAGGTGAATCATGGTATGCACTCACTAATAAGTGGATACTAACCTAGAAAACTGGAATACCCAAAACATAATCCACACATCAAATGAGGTACAAGAAGAAAGGAGGAGTGGCCCCTTGTTCTGGAAAGACTCAGTGAAGCAGTAATCGGCAAAACCAGAACGGGGAAGTTGGAAGGGGTGGGTGGGAGGACAGGGGGAGAGAAGGGGGCTTGCGGGACTTTCGGGGAGTGGGGGCTAGAAAAAAGGGAAATCATTTTAAATGTAAATAAAAAATATATCGAATAAAAAAAAAACCAAAAAACAAAACAAAACAAAAAAAAAAAAAAAAGAGAGAGAAAAAAAAAAAAAGGACACTTTCCTAGAAGTAAATGGCTTCTCAGATAGAGATGGCTGCTAATGAAGCCCTCATCTTTCCTTGCCAGAATGCTAACTGGCTTCATCTTTTCTAAATCCTGTGCAGTCAAGTAGTTGCTGAGAATTTATGAGTGCATCAAACAGAACATACTCTCTCACCAGAATTTCCTCTAGCCACTGGCTATTACATTCTTACTACTACCTTTTCTACAATGTTTCCTGAACCCTTGTTGGAGGAAGTGATATAGATACCCCTTTTTATGGTTCAGTACTTTATAGACAATATTTGGTGCACTTTAGGCAGTTTTTAGTTCATTCATTAACCATAGTGTAGGAAATAGAAAAGTTCTCGGACTAGGGACTGAGAGCTACATAGTCAACTGGTATAGAAATGCAAATTTAGGAAACAGAGTGATATGTTTTGCAAAATAATAGCAGTAGGTTTAATCCTGGGACCTCTGACTTCATATGTTTATGGGTTCTTGACTAGATTTTCAATACCCGGCATGTGTTTCTTCCTGTGAAGCAAGCCTATAATAATAATAATAATAATAATAATAATAATAATAATAATAATAATAGCTTTAGGTTATTGTAATGGTTTGAGTAGGAATGGTCCCTCATAGACATATATATTTGAATGCTTTGTCCTTAGAGAATGATGACAAAGGGAAGTAGAAAGAACATAAGAGCCAGATAAGAAGGGGGATGAAGAAAACAATGTCCTCTAAATCAACAGGATAAACCCACATATGAGGTCACAGAGACTGAATTAGGCACAGGGCCAATAGTATGGGTCTACACAAGACAGGCTCAAGTGCTGAAAAAAAGACATGGACTCCTGCTCCCATCCCTAATCACAAAACAATCTCTAATCTCCAACTGATAGTTATTTGCAAATGAAAATGTGGTTTCATTAAAAAAATCTAATCGACAACACAAACTGCTCTTCAATGTAGGCTGCATGCCCAGAAGTAGATGGCCAATGGTGCTAAATCTCAATGTCATCTTTTGAGGTTCCTTGTCTCAAAATGTTGTGTCAGGGCTTCACTGTTTTATATTGCGTTGTATTGTTTTGTATTTGGTCTTTATTTGTTTTACTTATATATTTTTTCTTATCTTTTTTTTACCCTATAAATCCTTTGCATATATAATATGGCTTCCAGTTCAGTGTTTTTAGGGGAATTCCTGAGTGTCTGAAAGAGTGGGTTTTGGTTTCTATTGTTCCTTTTCTTGAACTATTTTCCTTTTGTTTGTTTATTTTGTCCAATTCTAATATATAAGTCTTTTTTTTTACCATATTCTATTCTTTTCTATTTTTATTTTGTTCTATTACTTTAAAGACCTGTTTGATTTCTTATAAGAGACAGAAAGTAGATGAATCTGGATGGTAGGATGGAAGGAAAGTGTGAGTACAACTGGGACGAATAGATGAAGGAAAAGCCATCATTATCATATATTATGTGAGAAAAAACTATTTTTAATAAAGGGAGAAAAGGTTTTAGAGAAAATGGAGATAAAGAGAATGATTCTGTGAGACCAAACCAACACATCACCAACTGTATAATACTAAAAAGATTATATTAACATATATTAATTGTGAACAATAATGGGTTCGTTATCATCCATTCATACAATGTATCTTAATCTATTACCCTTATTGGCCTCTTTCTTGTCCAACTGATCAACTCTTGCTTCCCAACTACCCTTCTTCTTCTCTCTTGTTTTCTGCTTTTCTTCACAAAAGCAAGGGTTGTTTCCAGAAGCATGGGTATCTTAATAAGATCTATACTATCAAGGAAATAATTTACCTCCCAGAAACAAGTAACTGTCAAGGGACCTTCAGGGAAAGAGTGGAGATTCATGAATTCCCACCCCATAACAACTAATAACTACTTATAAATCCACAGAGAAGGGTAGAACCTTATGAGTTGTTCTCTACTTCATGAGGAGATGTCAACAGACCAAACTTAGGCAGGTCTTGATCAGATAGTGGAAGTTACTATGAGTTTGTGAATACAATGGCTATGTCCTTCCTAAAGAGAAACATCCCACATTACTCCACAGCTTTCTGTAGCTTTTATCTAACATTTTGAATGCTACTCCCTTCTCACCCATTAATTTCTCTGAGTTTTGGAGGGGTTTGAACAGATACCTAATATAGAGCTAAACACTCAACAGTTATTTATTCTTAGCACACAGCATTTTGTCGTTTCTATCAATCCATAAGATCAGGCTATAGACAAGTCTACTACAGGGCATTCTCCTAATTAGTGGTTGATGAAGGAACACCCAGACCATTGTGAGTGGTACTATCCCTGGGTTAGTAGTCCTAACGTCTCCAGGAAAGCAGGCTGAGCAAGGCAGAAGTAGCAAGTCTCTCTCTGTTGTCTCTTCATTAGCTTCTGCCTCTAGGTCCCTGTCCTGTTTGAGTTCACATTCTGATTCCTTCAGTGAAGAACAGTAATATGGAAGCATAAGTGAAGAAAACCCTTTCTTCCCCAAGACACTTTGATCATAGTGTTTCATCATTGAGAAGGTCCCTAAAGGTATCATACAGGAATGCAAACCACAGTAAAAGAAAAGAATAAAAGCCAAGTGAAAATTACCTTTGTCAACCTAAATTACACTTTGGAGATCTAATAAGAGGTGGTACATTACCAATAATATTTAATCCCAGTATAATTTGAAAACAAAGCAAAATGTTTCTTGTTGTAATACAATCTCTATTGCACAAGGAATTGTAATTATACTGAAATTCAACTCAATGTACATTGCATTTATTCCAAGACGTGTTCTAGAGATATGATATCTGGACTAGATTAGGGACTTAAGGGTCTGATCTGGTCTCTGTCACAAAGATAACAAAGAAGCCATTTGGTCTATTAGTCACCTTTGGTCCTAGTTGTGGGAGCTTCGGGGAGCTTCTGGCTATAAGGGACATTCAGATTACTAGCAACATCCAATCCTGATTGTATGAGCTTGATATGGCCTTGCCCATCTGATGACATAGATTACTAGGCTCTTATTCACTTCAGTTCTCAGCTTTCTGGATGTAAAAACAGATTTTCCATCTTTCACACTGGAAAGACAATTGCTTAGCATTCCTGGTTTTTCTGAAAATTTGAAACCTCAAGGACTATTTATTGTTATGCTCCCAATATATCACAGAAATAGTAGCCATAACTGAGATGGCCTTATAGCATTTATGTACTACTGCTCGGTGGACACACCTTGCCTTCCTGACTCATAGCTGAGGAAGACTATTCTTATCCAACATCCTACATGTCATAACTATGAAAGCTAGCCACAGGGAAGAACCTAGGCTGAAAACCTTATATAGACAGGATACTTATCAGACACCATGTTCTTTAAGATTTGGAATATTGTCAGTTTGGAACAGATGTTTTTTCTTTATATCACAGGCAGTCTTTGCCTTATGAAATTAAGAAATTTCTTGACAGAAAACCAAAACAGGAAAATGAAAAGAGGAGGGGCATATTATTTCTTACAATATAAGTCATATGTAGAATAACTCAGAACATTACTCATCAGCAGATAGGGGAACTTCAAATTCTAGTCACAATCAAAAGTCTTATTTTCACCAAAGTTTGTGACTGCAGGACAAAGACTTCACTAAGTTGTGTGCTAAAGATGCTCTAGCCAAGCGAACAATTGAATGAATGAATGAATGAATGAACGAGTGAGTGAATAAAGCAAACATGCTGCTGTTTCTCTAAAGTGAGCATGCATTAATATGCTAGAGTGATCTTTAAGGATGAACAGTCAATGAGCCAAGAGTCTTGTCAGATATCTGATCAGCTATGCATCCTAGGTAGCCTTCCATGTTTAATAATCACTGCTACAGAGCAGCAGCCAGCAGCAGCAGTGGCGGCAGTGGAAGCTCCTGCGGAAGGGCCATCAGCAGTGGATCCAAGGCAACAGGGTCCTGACAGGCCCTGTGCCCGCTAGCACTGACCATCACTGGCCAGCCAGGCTGCAACTGGCTGTGGATTTACAGCGCTTTTCACCACACTGAAGCCACATCAGAACTCTGCCTCCCACCAGTCAGTTACTAGACACTCTCCAGCATCTTGGCTCTCGGACACCAGAGAGAACCAACAGCCCGAGGTACACAAATTTAGCCCGAGGCCAACATCGCAGGGGTCTAAGCCCAAAAGGTGTTGGCCTGCACCCAGGCCCTGGGTTGTTCTGGAGGCCATCAGTGTGCCAACCCGACCAGGAGGTTATCTGCTCAGCAGTGTGTACTGCCATTTTGGCTAGGGGATGCCAGAGAGTTCTAGCAGGCAAAGCCAGCTAACACTCATAGACCCAGGCTAACATAGCAGGGGTCTAAGCCCGAGAGGCTTTGGACTGCACCTAGACCCTGGGCTGTCCAGTGGGCCATATGTGTGGCAACCCAGCCAGGAGGTTGTTAGCCAGGCAGACTCTCCTGGCACTTTAAGGGAGTGTAAGCAGGCCGCCATCTTGGATACCTGACAGAATAAATTAACAGTCATAGCCCAAGGCAAACATTGCTCAGGCCTAAGCTGGCCAGGCTTTTGCCTAAACTCAGGGCCTGAGGAGATAGGCTAACCTTGTATGCACCAAACCGGTTGGGAGTGCTGCTGCCCAGCAGACAGAACTCGGCTGATCCCTACAGAAAATGTCCCCGCTTCATGCACCATCAGCACCACCTGGTTTACAGACATAATCTGGGACAAGGATCACTAGGGCTCGAAGGGCACACAAGAGGAGGGTAGCACATCAGCAATCTGTGACAGGGGAAACTCAGCCATCCACTGTTGCGGAAATAAGCCCTACAGCCTCACAGGAGGCTCAAACACCAGCCAGAGACAAGACCAACTAACTTCAGAGATAACAAGATGGCAAAGGGCAAACGTAGGAACACTACTAACAGAAATCTAGGGAATGTGGCAGTATCTGAACCAAGCTGTCCAACATCAGCAAGTCCTGGATATGCCAACACTCCAGAAAAACAAGATTTGGATTTAAAATTACTGGTCATGATGCTGCTAGAAGAACACAAAAAGGACATAAATGAATCTCTTCAAGAAATATAGGGGAACATGAATAAGCTACAAACTCATATAATGGAAACACAAAAATCACTTAAAGAAGTTCAGGAGAATAAGGCTCAAGAGATAGAAGCCAATAAAGAAGAAACACAAAAAAGACTTAAAGAAATGCAGAAGAAAGTGAGTCAAATGGCAGAAGTCATGAAAGAGGAAACACAAAAAGCTCTTAAAGAATTAAGGAAAACACAAACAGATGAAGGAACTGAGGAAAATCATCCTGGATCTAAAAACAGAAGTAGAAACAAATAAGAAATCACAAAGGGAGACAACTTTGGAGATAGAAAACCTTGGGAAGAAATCAAGGGCCATAGATGCAAATATCAAAAACAGAATACAAGAGATGGAAGAAAGAATCTCAGATGCCGAAGATAGCATAGAAACCATTGACTCAACAGTCAAAGAAAATGCAAAATACTAAAAGCTTGTATCCCAGAACAAAATCCAGGACACAATAAGATGACGAAGCCTAAGGATTATAGGTATAGATGAGAGTGAAGATTTACAACTGAAAGGGCCAGCAAATATCTTTAACAAAATTATGGAAGAAAAATTCCATAACTTAGAGAGATGCCCATGAATATACAAGAAGCCTACAGAACTCCAAACAGACTGGACCTGAGCAGAAATACCTCCTGTCACATAATAATCAAAACCCCAAAGGTACTAAACAAAGAAAGAATATTAAAGGCAGTAAGAGAAAAAGGCCAAGTAACATGTAAAGGAAGACATATCAGAATCACACCAGACTTCTGACCAGAGACTATGAAAGGTAGAAGATCCTGGGCAGATCTCATGCAGACTCTAAGAGAACACAAATGTCAGCAAAGACTACTATACCCAGCAAAACTTTCAATCACCATAGATGGAAAAAGCAAGATATTCTATGACAAAACCAAATTTACAAAATATCTTTCCACAAACCCAGCTATACAAAGAATAATAGGAAGAAAACTTCAATACAAAGAAGGAAACTAAACCCTGGAAAAAGCAAGATAATAACCGCAAGATAGTAACCACCTTTCATCAAACCCCAAAGAAGATAACCACTCAAATATAAAAATAACATCAAAAATGACAGGAAGTAATAATCACTATTCCTTAATATCTCTTAACATCAATGGACTCAATTCCCCAATAAAAAGACATAGACTAAAAGACTGGATAAGGAAACAGGATCCTACATTTTGCTGCATACAGGAAACACACCTCAGTGCCAAAGACAAAAACTACCTTAGAGTAAAAGGCTGGAAGACAATTTTACAAGCCAATGGTCTCAGGAAACGAGCCGGAGTAGCCATTCTAATATCAGATAAAATTGACTTTCAACCTAAAGTCATCAAAAGAGACATGGAAGGGCACTTCTTGCTGGTTAAAAGAAAAATCCACCAAGAACTTTCAATTCTGAACATCTAAGCGCCAAATGCAAGGGCACCCTATTCATAAAAGAAACTTTACTAAAGCTCAAAGCACACATTGCACCTAACACAATAATTGTGGGTGACTCCAACGCTCCACTATCCTCAATAGACTGATCAGGAAAATAGAAACTAGGCATGGACACAGTAAAACTAATTGAAGCTTTGGATCAATTAGATTTGACTGATATTTATAGAACATGTCACCCTAAAGCAAAAGAATATACCTTTTTCTCAACAACTCATGTTACCTTCCCCCAAATCGACGATATAATTGGTCACAAGACAGACTTCAACAAATATAAGAAGATCGAACTAATCCCATGCCTCCTATCAGATCACTATGGAATAAGAGTGGTCTTCAATAGCAACAAAAACAACAGAAAGCCCACATACACATGGAGGCTGAACAATACTCTACTCAATGACACAATGGCCAAAGAAGAAATAAAGAAAGAAATCAGAGACTTTTTAGAATTTAATGAAAATGAAGGCACAACACACCCAATTATTTGGGACACAATGAAAGCAGGGCTAAGAGGAAAACTAATAGTCCTGAATGCCTCCAAAAAGAAATGGGAGAGAACATACACTAGCAGCTTAATGGCACATGTGAAAGCCCTAGAACAAAAAGAAGCTACTTCACTGAGGAGGTGAAGAAGACATGAAATCATCAAATACAGGGCTACAATAAATCAAGTGGAAACAAAGAGAACCATACAAAGAATCAACAAATCCAGGAGACGGTTCTTTGAGAAAATCAACAAGTTAGATAAATCCTTAGCAAGACTGACCAAAGGACACAGAGAAAGTATCCAAATTAACAAAATTAGAAATGAAAAGGGGGCTATAACAACAGAAACTGAGGAGATTCAAAAAACCATCAGATCCTGCTATAAAAGCCTATCCTCAACACAACTGGAGAATCTGGAGGAAATGGACAATTTCCTAGACAGATACTATATACCAAAATTAAATCAGCACCAAATAGATCATCTAAACAGTCCCATAAACCCTAAAGAAATAGAAGGGGTCATAGAAAGTCTTCCAACCAAAAAAGCACAAGACCAGATGGTTTTAGTGAAGAATTCTATCAGAACTTCAAAGAAGACCTAACACTAATACTCTTCAAAATATTCCACAAAATAGAAACAGAAGAAACACTACCCAAAGGCACAATTAAGCTGATACTAAAACCACAAAGAAATCCAACAAAGAAAGAGAACTTCAGACCAATTTTCCTTATGAACATCAATGCAAAAATACTCAATAAAATAAATTCTTGCCAACCAAACCCAAGAACACATAAAAATGATCATTCACCATGATCAATTAGGATTTATCCCAGGGATGCGGGGTTGGTTCAATATAAGGAAATCCATCAATGCAATCCACTACATAAACAAACTCAAAGAAAAAAACCACATACCACTCCTGGGCATATACCCAGAAGACTCCCCACCATGTAATAAGGATACATGTTCTACTATGTTCATAGCAGCCCTATTTATAATTGCCAGATGCTGGAAAGAACCCAGGTATCCCTCAACAGAAGAGTGGATGCAAAAAATGTGGTATATCTACACAATGGAGTACTATTCAGCCATTAGAAACAATGAATTCATGAAATTCTTAGGCAAATGGATGGAGCTAGAGAATATCATACTAAGTGAGGTAACTCAGACTCAAAAGGTGAATCATGGTATGCACTCAGTAGTAAGTGGATATTAACCTAGAAAACTGGAATACCCAAAACATAATCCACACATCAAATGAGGTACAAGAAGAAAGGAGGAGTGGCCCCTGGTTCTGGAAAGACTCAGTGAAACAGTATTCCAGTATTCGGCAAAACCAGAACGGGGAAGTGGGAAGGGGTGGGTGGGAGGACAGGGGAAGAGAAGGGGGCTTACGGGACTTTCGGGGAGTGGGGGGGGCTAGAAAAGGGGAAATCATTTGAAATGTAAATAAATTATATCGAATAAAAAAAATGAAAAAAAACCACATGGTCACTTCATTGGATGCTGAAAAAGCAGTTGACAAAATTCAGCATTTTTTTCATGCTGAAAGTCTTAGAAAGAACAGGAATTCAAGGCCCATACCTAAACATAGTAAAAACAATATACAGCAAACCAGTAGTCAGCATCAAACTAAATGGAGAGAAACTTAAAATAATCCCTCTAAAATCAGGGAGTAGACAGAGCCGCCCCCTTTCTCCTTATCTTTTCAATATTGTACTTGAGGTACTAGCTTGGTCAATTAGACAACATAAGGAGGTCAAAGGGATACAAATTGGAATGGAAGAAGTCACACTATCATTATTTTCAGATGATACGATAGTCTATTTAAGTGACCCAAAAAACTCCACTAGAGAACTCCTACAGCTGATAAACAGCTTCAGCAAAGTGGCAGGTTATAAAATCAACTCAAGCAAATCAGTTGCCTTCCTATACTCAAAGGATAGGCAGGCTGAGAAAGAAGTTAGGGAAATGACACCCTTCACAACAGCCACAAACAGTATAGAGTACCTTGGGGTGACTCTTACCAAATATGTGAAAGATCTGTATGACAAGAACATCAAGACTCTGAAGAAGGAAATAGAAGAAGACCTCAAAAAAAAAAAATGGAAAAATCTCCCATGCTCATGGATCGGCAGGATTAATATAGTTAAAATGGCCATTTTGCCAAAAGCAGTATACAGATTCAATCCAAAGCCCATCAAAATCACAACTCAGTTCTTCATAGAGTTAGAAAGAGCAATTCTCAAATTCATCTGGAATAACAAAAAACCCAGGGTATCTAAAACTATTCTCAACAACAAAAGAAATTCTGGGGGACTCAGTATCCCTGACCTCAAGCAATACTACAGAGCAATAGTTTTAAAAACTGCATGGTATTGGTACAGTGACAGGCAGGTGGATCAATGGAACAGGATTGAAGATCCAGAAATGAACCTACACACCTATGGCCACTTGATCCTCAACAAAGGGGCTGAAAACATCCAATGGATCAAAGATAGCCTTTTCAACAAATGGTGCTGGTTCAACTGGAGGTCAGCATGCAGAAGAATGCGAATTTATCCATCCTTATCTCCTTGTACTAAGCTCAACTCCAAATGGATCAAGGACCTCCACATAAAGCCAGACACTGTGAAGCTAATAGAAAAGAAACTGGGGAAGACCCTTGAGGGCATCAGTACAGGGGGAAAGTTCCGGAACAGAACACCAATAGCGTATGCTCTAAGATCAAGAATTGACAAATGGGACCTCATTAAATTACAAAGTTCTGTAAAGCAAAGGACACCATCAAACGGACAAATCAGCAACCAACAAATTCGGAAAAGATCTTCACCAACCCTACATCAGATAGAGAGCTAATATCAAATATATGCAAAGAACTCAAGAAGTTAGGCCCCAGAAAACCAAATAACCTTATTAAAAATGGGGTACAGAGCTAAACAAAGAATTTTCACCTGAAGAACTTCAGATGGCTGAGAATCATCTTAAAAAAATGCTCAACTTCATTAGTCAGTAGGGAAATGCAAATCAAAACAACCCTGAGATTTCACCTTACACCAGTCAGAATGGCTAAGATTAAAAATTCAGGAGACAGCAGGTTTTGGTGAGGATATGGAGAAAGAGAAACACTTCTCCACTGCTTGTGGGGTTGTAAACTGGTACAACAATTCTGGAAATCAGTCTGGTGGTTCCTCAGAAAACTGGGCACATCTCTTCTGGAGGATCCTGCTATACCACTCCTGGCCATATACCCAGAGGATTCCCCAGCATGTAATAAGGATACGTGCTCCACTATGTTCATAGCAGCCCTATTTATAATAGCCAGAAGCTGGAAATAACCCAGGTATCCCTCAATGGAAGAATGGATGCAAAAAATTGTGGTATATATATACACAATGGAGTACTATTCAGCCATTAGAAACAATGAATTCATGAAATTCTTATACAAATGGATGGAGTTGGAGAACATCATACTAAGTGAGGTAACCCAGTCTCAAAAGATCAATCATGATATGCACTTACTAATATGTGGATATTAGCCTAGATAATTGGAATACCCAAAACATAATCCACACCTCAAATGATGTTCAAGAAGAACGGAGGAGTGGCCCCTGGTTCTGGAAAGACTCAGTGTAGCAGTATAGGGCAAAACCTGAACAGGGACGTGGGAAGGGGTGGATGGGATAGGATGAGGAAGGAAGTGGGCTTATGTGACTTGCGGGGTGTGGGGGGACCTGAAAAGGGGAAATCATTTGATATGTAAATAAAAAATGTATCGAATCAAAAAAAGAAAAAAGAAAAAAGAATCACTGTTACAGCCCTTTTCATTGTTTCATTGTAGACAGACTAAACAAATTATGAATATCCAACAGTCATATATCATCGTACCTTTCTTTATCTCAATTTCAAATTTCCTATCGTACTTTGAAAAGATTTACTGTTCCAAATTTCCTCATTTTTCTTTTTTTTGTTTTTTTGTTTTGTTTGTTTGTTTGTTTGTTTGTTTGTTTTGTATTTATTCCCTATGCCAGGGAAAAATGTACCTGACTATATTAGTACTGGGTAATTAGCTATGTATCCAGTATAATGGATGTTTTCCCTCTTGATGAGATAGTCATAAGTATAATTAAGGAACTTCTGGTTACCAAAGTATGTGTACCATTATTGGACTGTTAGGGTTCTTGTGCCATGCTGTTCATTGATGTGCTTTGTAGTTGTCAGAGCTGGTTAAGACCATTAGTTGACTTCTGATTAAGAGGATAATGTACATCCAATACATTTTCAAAAGTTGCACAATACTTAAGAGCAATCTATAATCATTTGTTCTTATATGTAGAGAGATAAATGTAGTCTTCATTCTTCAGCAAGGGAACTCCTCTTTGAAACAGATGAAGACCATTACAGAAAGCCAATCAAAACACTGAGCTACATCTACAACATACCTTCATACCTATAGCTCAATGAACATTGCTGAAATGGGATAGAAAGAGTATTATAACTGCAAAGTCTGGGAGTTTGCTATGGAATTGTGTTTCCTACTAATGTCAGAAGCTGTATATGTACTCTCACCAATATGACTGGCCAAATTGGACCTTTTTAAATGAGGACAATACCAGAAAATATGCCAGAAGGAAATCCACAACCCTTCAAAATCTATAAACAACCTTGGAAAGATGTGAATAGGAGAGTTATTCTTCCTTGGGAAATAACACACTGATTTGTTGTTCATTGAAAAATAGTTAACACTGAAAATATGGATACAATAGGATCCTTAACTGAGGTTATATTTAGGAATGGATATAACTATACATGTATACATGTAAGCATAAAATAACTATTGATGAAAAATGAAACAATGAATTTGAAGGTGCATAGAGTGCATTAAATGTTAGAATTTGATGGGGGAAGGGAAAGAAATATTTTAATTACTTTGTAATCTCAAGAAAACTTATTAACAAAAGTCCCATGACTGTAAATTAGCAAATACATCCTACAAATGATTCATGCTCTGGTAACATAATTTGTTGTTAATGTTAAAAAATGTGGAATCATCCTTTAATGGTAAAGTGTAACTATATAACTAGATTCTCAGTCATATACTTATCAGTGGTGTTAAAGTGTTTTTGATGTTTATACCCAACATACATCTTGGCATTTCCCCAACAACATTATTTTATCTTTTCATGAATCACACAGACAACACATAGTTGCACACAAATGTAAATACACCACATTATGTATATATAAATAACAGAGGCAAATCCAAAGACACATGCAGTCTATTTGGAAATTTTTTTATGGGTTATCATCTTAACGAATGAATTTGAATTAGCAAAATATGTAGTAGATGAAGTTTTGCACTGTTAGTATTGAAACTGTGGATTCCAAACCAGTTGCTGAAAAAATTCAGTAATGTAGCTTTAGCTCTCTAAAATACCATTTTTGTGACCCATTCATCAGTCTGCAAAAGTTAGCTAGGCCCTAGCTGGCTCCCTTATGTTCCACAGAAGTATAACAAGTCTCAACTCCAGATATTTCTTCTGGCCAACCTCTATTCTGCCCATATATGAGGACAGAGTTCTGGTTTTTCTAGGCTTGCCCTGATACTCC
This sequence comes from Apodemus sylvaticus, assembly GCF_947179515.1. Lineage (NCBI taxonomy): Eukaryota > Metazoa > Chordata > Mammalia > Rodentia > Muridae > Apodemus > Apodemus sylvaticus. The sequence continues at coordinate 83,429,214 of NC_067474.1, forward strand.
TGTCCATATGAAAGCCTGGGGAATGACATGACAGTGGAGAGGGAAAGTTGTTCCTTGAGCACTCTAGGCCTGAGAGATACCTAAAAACCTAAGGATAATTACATCTATTAAAGCTTTCTGGCAGCGCATAGGACCAGTAGTATACCTAGCCACTTCTTTGTGTGCCTGTTCTGCTCTTCTGACACTCCCCACACTGTAGTTCTCTCAGTGTGCATTTTCTTTTATGGTTTGAGTGTGAAATGACCCCATATAAGCATGTGCTTGAACACTTGGTCCCCAGTCAGTGATGCTGTTTTTGGCAATTGCAGACCTTTGTAACTGTGGTCAATTAGCTAAGGAGGACTTGTGAGCCAGGTCTGGAATCTGAGATAGACTTACTATCTAAGCCAGAGCTCTCTGCTTCTGATGAGACATGTAAGAAGTCACCACCACAGTATGCCAGATGTCAAGTCACTCAGACGGCTTCAATTACTCCACATATTTGTTGTATTTACAGTTAATGATTGCTTTACTTTAGCTCCATGTTAATTGCCAAGATTAGCTAAGACTCCATGCATACTCTGAAAGTGGATTCATATTGGCTTGTACCACAGCTGAGATAAGTTACTTCAAATAGAGGCTGCATTTGACCAACTCCATCACCAAAATACAAACAAAAAAAGGTTTATGTAAATGTAAATCAATTTAACATAATTATAATTTCAAATTTCAGTGTGAACATTTTCAAACACTTGTTGCAGTAATAAAATTTTCAGAATGGAACTCTCACATACTCACCCATTTATTGAAAGCTTATGTTTCAGAGATTTTCAGTAATAAGTATCTAGTGCATGTTTGCTTCACAGAAGGCACTAGCTACAATGTAGCTCTTTGCTGTCTGGTAAACAACATTCAGACAAGCTGAAGAAGCACGGACACAAGATGTTAAGTTAATACATGTGGTTGTTTGGCTGAGTAACATGGAAGCATAAGTTTACTACACCATGTCTCATCTCTGGGTGTCTAACCAAATCCTTTGATTTAGCTTGAAGACATGGTAAATACTTGATTTATAGATTGCTGAAAGATATTTATTCATTCCTTAATTCCCAAAGTGTGTGAATGGTGTCTTATGTGGCATAAAGAGACATAATTAAGCTAAAAATTTCATCTTGAAAACATGAGATCAGTCTGTTTTATCTTAGTGATGGCTCAATCCAAAGCTCTTTATAGAACTCACAAGAAAAATGTGGAGAAGCAAAAGAGGCTCACTTGGAAAATCATTGGTAGGACTACAACATCCACATAAGAACAGCCAGAGACACTAATCTGAAAGTGGCCTTTTGAGAGAGCATGCCCCTAAGAATATATCCTAATGTTAAGCTCTGATCTTTAAGCTGTGGATAATTTATAGTATTTGAAGTCACCACATATGCAAATCTTTGTTACTATATTGACAATAACAAGGTAAATGCACACACTATTTTTTCATTTTCTATATTCTGTGTTTACATTCCAAATGATTTTCCCTTTTCCAGTCCCCCCTCCAGTTCCCATAAACCCCCTAAGCCCTCTTCCCTCCACCTGTTTCCCAATAAATCCTCTCCCATTTCTCTGTCCTGATAATCCCCTACAATGCTGCATCAAGCCTTTCCAGGACCAGGGCTCTCTACTTCCTTCTTCTTGGGAATGATTTGATATGTGAGTTGTGTCTTGGCTATTCAGAGCTTCTGGGCTAATATCCACTTATCAGTAACTTCATTACATGTGTGTTCTTTCATGATTGGGTTACCTCACTTAGAATGATATTTTCCAGATTCAACCATTTGCCAAAGAATTTCATGAATTCATTGTTGCTGAGTAGTATTCTATTGTGTAAATATCACATTTTCTGTGTCCATTCCTCCATTGAGGGACATGTAGGTTCTTTCCAGCTTCTGACTATTATAAATAAAGCTGCTATGAACACAGTGAAGCATGTGTCCTTATTGCATGCCAGAGAATCCTCTGGGTATATGCCCATTAGTGGTATAGTGGTGTCCACAGGAAGTATCATACCCAGTGTTCTGAGGAACTGCCAAACTGATTTCCAGAGTGGTTGTACAAGCTTGCAATCCCACTAGCAGTGGAGGAGTGTTCCTCTTTCTCCACATCCTCACCAATACCTGCTGTCTTCTGAGTTTTTAAACTTAGCCATTTTGACTGGTGTGAGGTGAAATCCCAGAGGTGTTTTGATTTGCACTTCCATAATGATTAATGTTGAACATTTCTTATATATTTTTATTTACATTTCAAATGATTTCCCCTTTTCTGGCCCCCCACTCCCTGAAAGTCCCATAAGCCCCCTTCCCTCCCCCTGTTCTCCCACCCACCCCTTCCCACTTCCTTGTTCTGGTTTTGCCCTATACTGCTACACTGAGTCTTTCCAGAACAAGGGGCCACTCAGGTGCATCTCAGCCATACAAAGTTCTTCAGGTGAAAATTCTTTGTTTAACTCTGTATCCCATTTTAAATAGGGTTATTTGGTTCTCTGGGGGCCCACCTTCTTGAGTTCCATATATATATATATATTGAATATTAGCCCTCTGTCGGATGTAGGACTGGAAATCTTTTGCCAATTTGTTGGTTTTGTCCTTTTGACAGTGTCCTTTACCTTACAAAAACTTTGATTTTATAAAGTCCCACTAGTCAATACTTAATCTTAGAGCATAAGCTATTGGTGTTCTGTTCAGGAACTTTCCCCCAGTGCCCATGTTCTCTAGAGTCTTCCCCAGTTTCTTTTCTATTAGATTTAGTGTGTATGGTTTTATGTGGAGGTCCTTGATCCACTTGGAGTTGAGCTTAGGACAAGGGGATAAGAATGGATCAATTCAAATTCTTCTGAATGCTGACCTCCAGTTGAACCAGAAACATTTGTTGAAAGGCTATCTTTTTTTACACTGGATGTTTTCAGCTCCTTTGTTGAAGATCAAGTGACCATAGGTGTGTGGGTTCATTTTTGGGTCTTCAGTCCTATTCTGTTGATCTACCTGCTTCTCACTGTACAAATACCATGGAGTTTTTAACACTATTCCTGTGTAGTATTGCTTTAGGTCTGGAATACCGATTCCCCCAGAAGTTCTTTTACTGTTGAGAATAGTTTTAGCTATCCTGGGTTTTTTGTTATTCCAGATAAATTTGAGAATTGCTCTTTCTAACTCTATGAAGAACTGAGTTGGGATTTTGATGGGGATTGTGTTAAATCTGTATATTGCTTTTGACAGGATGGCCATTTTAACTATATTAATCCTGTCAATCAACAAGCATGGAAGATTTTTCCATTTTCTCAGATCTTCTTTGATTTCATTTTTCAGAGACCTGTAGTCCTTGTCATACAGATCTTTCACTGGTTTGGTTAGAGTCACCCCAAGATACTTTATATTGTTTGTGGCTATTGTGAAGGGTGTCATTTCCCTAATTTCTTTCGCAGCCTCTTTATCCTTAGAGTGTAGGAAGGCTACTGATTTACCTGAATTGATTTTATAACCAGCCACTTTACTGAAGTTGTTTATCAGCTGTGGGAGTTTTCTGGTGTACTTTTTTGGGTCACTTAAATATACTATCATATCATTGGCAAATAGTGATAATTTGACTTCTTCCTTTCCAATATGTATCATTTTGACCTTCTTATGTTGTCTAATTGCTGTAGCTAAAACTTCAAGTACTACATTGAAAAGATATGGAGAGAGGGGGCAGCATTGTCTAGTCCCTGATTTTAGTGAGATTGCTTCAAGCTTCTCTCCATTTAGTTTGATGTTGGCTACAGGTTTGTTGTATATTGCTTTTACTACATTTAGGTATGGACCTTGAAAAGTCCTTTCCAAGACTTTTAGCATGAAAGGATGCTGGATTTTGGCAAATGCTTTTTCAGCATCTAATGAAATGATCATGTGGTTTTCTTCTTTGAGTTTGTTTATGTAGTGGATTGCATTGATGGATTTCCATATATTGAACCATCCCTGCATCCCTGCGATGAAGCCAATTTAATCAGGGTGATTGATTGTTTTGATGTGTTCTTTGATTCGGTTGGCAAGAATTTTATTGAGTATTTTTGCATTGATATTCATATGGGATATTGGCCTGAAGTTCTCTTTCTTTGTTGGATCTTTGTGTGGTTTTGGTGTCAGTGTAATTTTGGCTTTGTAGTATGAGTTGGGGAGTGTTTCTTCTGTTTCTATTTTGTTGAATAGTTGAAGGAGTATTGCTGTTAGGTCTTCTTTGGAGGTCTGATAGAATTCTGCACTAAAACCATCTGGTTCTGTACATGTTTTGGTTCCAAGACTTTCTACGACCCCCTCTATTTCTTTAGGGGTTATGGGACTATTAGGATGATCTATTTGATCCTGCTTTAATTTTGGTATTTTGTATCTGACTAGGAAATTTTCCGTTTCCTCCAAATTTTCCAGTTGTGTTGAGTATTGGCCTTGTAGTAGGATCTGATGATTTTTTGAATTTCCTCAGTTTCTGTTGATATATCTCCCTTTTCATTTCTAATTTTTTTTAAATTTGGATACTGTCTCTGTCCCCTTTGGTTAGTGTGGCTAAGGGTCTATCTATCTTGTTGATTTTCTCAAAGAACCAGCTCCCAGTTTTGTTGATTCTTTGTGTGGTTCTCTTTGTTTCTACTTGATTGATTTCAGCCCTGTGTTTAACGATTTCTTGTCTTCTACTCCTCCTGGATGAATAGCACTGTTTTCATTGTGTCCCATAAATTTGTGCCTTCATTTTCATTAAATTCTAAAATGTCTTTGATCTCTTTCTTTATTTCTTCTTTCACCGAGGTATCATTGAGTAGAGTATTATTCAACTTCCATGTGTATGTGGGATTTCTGTTGTTTTTGTTGCTATTGAAAACCACTCTTACTCCATAGTGATCTGATAGGAGTCATGGGATTAGTTTGATCTTATATTTGTTGAGGTCTGTCTTTTGACCAATTATATGATCGATGTTGGAGAAGGTACCATGAGGTGTTGAGAAAATGGTATATCCTTTTGCTTTAGGATGAAATGTTCTCCCTCTATATATATATATATGTATATGTTAAATTATAGTGCTCCAAAGCTTCAATTAGTTTCATTTTGTCCCTGTTTAGTTTCTGTTTTCCTGATTGGTCTATTGAGGAGAGTGGAGTATTGAAGTCACCCACAATTATTGTGTTAGGTGCAATGTGTGCTTTGAGCTTTAGTAAAGTTTCTTTTATGAATGAGGGTGCCCTTGCATTTGGAGCATAGATGTTCAGTATTGAGAGTTCTTCTTGGTGGATTTTTGCTTTGATCAGCAAGAAGTGTCCTTCTGTGTCTCTTTTGATGACTTTGGGTAGAAAGTCAATTTTATTTGATATTAGAATGGCTACTCCAGCTTGTTTTCTGAGACCATTTGCTTGTAAAATTGTCTTCCAGCCTTTTACTCTAAGGTAGTGTTGGTCTTTGACACTGAGGTGTATTTCCTGTATACAGCAAAATGTAGGGTCCTGTTTATGTATCCATTCTGTTAGTGTAAGTCTTTTTATTGGGGAATTGAGTCCAATGATGTGGAGAGATATTAAGGAATAGTGATTAATACTTCTTATCATTTTTAAAGTTATTTTTATATTTGAGTGGTTATCTTCTTTTGGGATTGATGAAAGAAGGTTACTATCTTGATTTGTCTAGGGTGTAGTTTCCCTTCTTGTATTGGTGTTTTCCATCTATTATCCTTTGTAGGGCTGGGTGTGTGGAAAGATATTGTGTAAATTTGGTTTTGTCGTAGAATTTCTTGGTTTCTCCACCTATGGTGATTGAGAGTTTTGCTGGGTGTAGTAGTCTTGGCTGGCATTTCTGTTTTCTTAGAGTCTCCATGAGATCTACCCAGGATTTTCTAGCTTTCATGGTCTCTGGTGAGAAGTCTAGTGTAATTCTGACAGGTATTCCTTTATATGTTACTTGGCCTTTTTCTCTTACTGCTCTTAATATTCTTTCTTTGTTTAGTACATTTTGGGGTTTTTAATATTATGTGATGAGAGGTATTTCTGTTCTGGTCCAGTCTGTTTGCAGTTCAGTAGGCTTCTTGTATATTCGTGGGCAACTCTCTCTTTAGGTTAAGGAAGTTTTCTTCCATAGTTTTTGTTGAAGATATTTGCTGGCCCTTTCAGTTGTAAATCTTCACTCTCATCTACACCTATAATCCTTAGGTTTAGTCTTATCATTGTGTCCTGGATTTCCTGAATGTTTTGGTTTACAAGCTTTTTGCATTCTGCATTTTCTTTGACTCTTGAGTCAATGCTTTCTATGGTATCTTCTGCATCTGAGATTCTTTCTTCCATCTCTTGTATTCTGTTGTTGATATTTGCATCTATGGCCCCGTATTTCTTCCCAAGTTTTTCTATCTCGAAAGTTGTCTCCCTTTGAGATTTCTTACTTGTTTCTACTTCTGTTTTTAGATCCTGGATGGTTTTGCTCAGTTCTTTCATTTGTATGTTTGTGTTTTCCTGTACTTCTTTAAGAGATTTTTGTGTTTTCTCTTTCATGACTTCTGCCTGCTAACCCCAGTTCTCCTGTATTTTTTAAAGTGATTTCTGCATTTTCTCTTTATTGGCTTCTATCCATTGACCCATGTTCTCCTACATTTCTTTAAATGATTTTTGTGTTTCCCTTGTAAGGGCTTCTATCTTTTTGATCCATTTTCTGTATATCTTTAAGAGATTTATTTATGTCCTTCTTGTGTTCCTCTAGCAGCATCATTACCAGTGATTGTAAATCCAAATCTTGTTTTCCTGGTTTGTTGGGGTATCCAGGACTTGCTTTTGTTGGAGAATTGGGTTCAGATGCTACCATATTGCCTTGATTTCTGTTAGTAATGCTCCTATGTTTGCCTTTCCCCATCTGGTTATCTCTGGTCCTATGGTCATTGACTGGTTCTTGAAGCTTCTGTGAGCCTGTAAGTCTATTTCTGTACTGCTGGATGACTGGGTTTCCCCAGGCACAGATTGGTGATATGCTGCCCTACTCTTGGGTGCTGTTAGAGTCCTGGTGTGTCTTGTCCCAAGTAATGTTATACTCGGGTTGTCTCTGTGAACCTGATGCTGCCTGTCTGCTCTGTCAGGGAGTGAAAATGGTGGATGCTGCAGGGACCTTTTCCAAGTGCTGATTACTCTGCAGGGCAAATGTTCCCTGACAGGGCTGGCACACAGAAGGCCCACAGAGCAGCCCAGGCCCTTGGTGCAGGCAAAAGCCTGACAGGCTGAGACCCAAGTGATGTTAGACTCAGCAAATGTCTGTGTACCTGGCACTGCCTGACAGATCTGTCTGGCCTCAGGGAGCCAAGATGGCGGAGACCCACACACTATTTTTTTTACATTCAGGTTTTCCACAGTCCCTGGAAATAGACATTGTACATAACTGATATGGAAGTTTACAGTAGTTGCTAAATGAAGTTTACATATTAGCTCTAGGGTGAGAGAGACTGGCAGAAGCCTTAGCTGATTCAATATTCTCACTCTATTTCTATAATTCTAGGAATGATGCAATAAGATACATTGTTCCTATATGCCAAGAGTTCTACCTAATGTAGAAAAATGCAGCATATAATCTGGTTTTGGGGAAACATTATATACTTGATTTTTGAGTGAATTGTTGTACAGTATATCCAGAAATGTAATTTAATTACTACTCTTTCTCTCCATCTCCCACCTTTCTCTCTCTCTCTCTCTCTCTCTCTCTCTCTCCTTCTCCATATTATATATAAATATTATATATCCAGTTGAATTATATATATATATATATATATATATATATATATATATATATATATATATCCAATTGAATAATTCATTTTCTTTACTGTTCTCACTGGCTCCTGATAAAATCAGTCTTTCATCAGTGAAGTTCCATTTGGTTTAAACAGATTTGGAAAACCAATAATTATTTTAAAATCATTTAGGATTCTAATTTTGTTACAGAGTGATTATGAATTAAACCATATATTGAGGCTATATAATGTCCAGTGATGAATGTAAAGAATAACAGAAGAAATTCTAAGTAAAAGCTAAGCACAGAATGGCACTGAGAGTAAGGACCCAAATATTTTCAGCTGTTGCATCAGACACTTACCTTTCTAATCCAAACAAAATTGATTGTACTTAAACTCAAAGAAAAGCTAGATTATAACTAAAGCTCTGCATGAGACCTTTCTGACACATGCCCCTTGCTAGTGAATGTTCATGTCTAGAGCAGAGCAGCATCTGTCCTAGCATTTCCTTTCATCACCAGACACCAAGTCATTTGCTTATTTAACATCCCCATGCATTCAGGGTTACTAGAATATGATGATCCATTCCTTTCTGTTGGTCAACAGACCTGAAATTATATTCCAAATGCTTTGCATATAAACGTGACTGAATAACTAAAATTCACCAAGGATTCTTTCTTAATAACACATTTGGTATGATTCAGCAAACCTGATTTCTTTCTTTCTTTCTTTCTTTCTTTCTTTCTTTCTTTCTTTCTTTCTTTCTTTCTTTCTTTCTTTCTTTCTTTCTCTCTTTCTTTCTTTCTCTCTTTCCTTCTATTCTTTTTTTATTCTTCAGCCTTTTATTACAGTCCAGATTTTATTCTCCTCCCGATCCACCCTCCAAGTGTTCCAGATACTAGTCCTCCTCCCTACCCAGTCTCCAAGAGGATGTACCCCCACCCCATCCCACCAAACCTCCCCACTCCCTGGGACCTCAAGTCTCTTGAGGGTTAGGTGCTTCTTCTCTGACTGAGTCCAGACCCAGCACTCCTCTGCTGTATGTTGGGGGTTTCATATCAGCTGGTATATTCTGCCTGTTTGGTGGTCCAGTGCTTAAGAGATATCAGGAGTCCAGGATAATTGAGACTACTGGTCTTCCTAAAGAGTCTTCTTTCTCCTCAGCTTCTTCTACCTTTTCCCTAATTTAATCACAGGGGTTACTAGCTTCAGTGGATTGGTTGGCTGTAAATATCTGCATTTGACTCTTTGAGATGCTTGTTGGCCCTTTCAGAGGGCAGTCCTGATAGCTCCCTGTTTGTAGGCCCACCCACCATAGCATAGGTAATAGTGTCAGGCCACACAAGAACCCAACACAAAAGGAGAACTTCAGACAAATTTCGCTTATGAATATCTGTGCAAAAATACCCAATAAAATCCAAGAACACATTAAAACTATCATTCACCACAATCAAGTAGGCTTCATCTTAGGGATGCATGGTTGCTTCAATATGAAAATCCATTAACGTAATTCACTATATAAACAAACTGAAAAAAAAAATTTTATGATCACCTCCTTAGGTGCTGCAAAAGCGTTTGACAAAATACACCACCCCTTCATGTTAAAAGTATTGGATAAATCAGGAATCCAAGGCCCATTTCTAAATATTATAAAAGCAATTTATCACAAACCAACAGCCAATATCAAATTAAACAGAGAGATACTTGAAGCAATCTCACTAAAATCAGGTTCTTCAGCCTGGAAAAGAAACATCCACATGCCTATCACAGTCAAGAAAGAATTGTAAGCACTAAAATTAGCATATTGCTCAGGTCCAAGGGGACCATGAAAATAACATATATATACATTTCTTTTTATTCAATACACTTGCACAAATCACATATAGATATGCATACACACAAACACACATATATGTATACACATGAACAGACTTACATGTAGAAATACATGCAAATAGACATATAAAAATGATGTCTAGTCTACTCACATCTATTCAATAAAGTACTTGAAGTTCTAGCTAGAACAATAAAACAACAAAAGGAGATGAAGGGGATGCAAATTGTCAAATTTGATTTCTTACCATTTTTTCCATTACCATGGCACTGTGATTTCTGGGAGGGCTCCACACTGGTTCTTCCTCCACAACTGCCCATTCCACATGCTTTTATGTGCAAACCAAAATAATTATTTTCAACTGGGAACATTCAGAAGTATTTATTTATCTTCCTTAAGCAAAATTACAAAGACCTAGGACCAAATTGATATGACTACTATATAAGGTAATTTTAATAAAGCATTTGTTAAATTCTTTGTTTAGCTCCGTACCCCATTTTTAATAGGGTTATTTTTTTCCCTGGGGTCTGACGTCTTGAGTTCTTTGTATTTATTGGATATTAGCCCTCTATCAGATGTAGGGTTGGTGAAAATCTTTTCCCAGTTTGTTGGTTGCCAATTTGTTCTTTTGACAGTGTCCTTTGCCTTACAGAAACTTTGTAATTTTATGAGGTCCCATTTGTTAATTCTTGATCTTAGAGCATGAGCTATTGGTGTTCTGTTCAGGAACTTCCCCCCTGTGTCCATGTCCTCAAGGGTTTTCCCCAGTTACTTTTCTATTAGTTTCAGTGTGCCAGGTTTAATGTTGAGGTCCTTGATCCATTTGGAGTTGAGTTCAGTACAAGGACATAAGAATGGATCAATTCGCATTCTTCTGCATGCTGACCTCCAGTTGAACCAGCACCATTTGTTGAAAAGGCTATCTTTTTCCCACTGGGTGTTTTCTGCTCCTTTGTCTAAGATCAAGTGACCATAGGTGTGTGAATTCATTTCTGGGTCTTCAATTCCATTCCATTGGTCCACTTGCCTGTCACTATGCCAATACCATGTAGTTTTTAACACTATTGCTCTGTAGTATTGCTTGAGGTCTGGGATACTGATTCCCCCAGAAGTTCTTTTACTGTTGAGAATAGTTTTAGCTATCCTTGGTTTTTTGTTATTCCAGATGAATTTGAGAATTGTTTTTTCTAACTCTGTGAAGAACTGAGTTGGGATTTTGATGGGGATTGCATTGAATCTGTAGATTGCTTTTGGCAAGATGGCCATTTTAACTATATTAATCCTGCCAATCCACAAGCATGGAAGATTTTTCCATTTTTCTGAGGTCTTCTTCAATTTCCTTCTTCAAAGACCTGAAGTTCTTGTCATATAGATCTTTCAGTTGTTTGGTTAGAGTCACACCAAGATACTTTATATTATTTGTAGCTATTGTGAAGGGTCTCATTTTCTTAACTTCCTTCTCAGCCTGCTTATCCTTTGAGTATAGGAAGGGAACTGATTTGCTTGAGTTGATTTTATAACCAGCCACTTTGCTGAAGTTGTTTATCAGCTGTAGGAGTTCTCTGGTTGAGTTTTTTGGGTCACTTAAATATTCTATCATGTCATCTGCAAATAGTGATAATTTGACTTCTTCCTTTCCAATTTGTATCCCTTTGACCTCCTTATGTTGTCTAATTGCTCTATCTAGAACTTCAAGTACTATATTGAAAAGATATGGAGAGAGAGGACAGCCTTGTCTAGTCTCTGATTTCAGTGGGATTGGTTTAAGTATCTCTCCATTTAGTTTGATGTTTGCTACCAGTTTGCTGTATATTGCTTTTATTATGTTTAGGTATGGGCCTTGAATTCCTGTCCTTTTCAAGACTTTTAGCATGAAAGGATGTTGAATTTTGTCAAATGCTTTTTCAGCATCTAAGGAAATGAATTCATTGTTTTTAACAGTTGTGTAGTACTCCATTGTGTAAATGTCCACATTTTCTGTATCCATTCCTCTGTTGAGGGATATCTGGGTTCTTTCTGACTTCTGGTTATTATACATAATGCTGCTATGAACATAGTGGGGTATTTGTCCTTATTACATGTTGGAGCATCTTCTGGGTATATACCCAGAAGTGATATAGCTGGGTACTCAGGTGGGCTGTGTCTAATTTTCTGAGGAACTGCCAGACAGATTTCCAGAGTGGTTGTACTAGCTTTCATTCCGCCACCAATGGAGAAGTGTTCATCTTTCTCAACATCCACACCAACATCTGCTGTCACCTGAGTTTTTCCTCTTAGCCATGCTGGCTGGTATGAGGTGGAATCTTAGGGTTGTTTTGATTTGCATTTCCCTGATGATTTAGGGTGTTGAACATTTCTTAAGGTGCTTCAGAGCCATTCAAGTTTCCTCAGTTGAGAATTCTTTGTTTATCTCTGTACCCATTCTTAATAGGGTTTATTTGGTTTTCTGGAACTTAACTTCTTGAGTTCTTTGTATATATTGGATATTAACACTCTGTCAGATATAGGATTGGTAAAGATCTTTTCCTAATCTGTTGGTTGCCATTTTGTCTTATTGACAATGTCCTTTGTATTATAGAAATTTTGCAAATTTATGAGGTCCCATTTGTGAATTGTTGATCTTAGAGCAACAACCATTGGTGTTCAGGAAGGAAAAGCATTTCCCCAGGTACTTCCTAAACCTTCCGGCTGCCATCACTTACTAGTCTTGTTTATGTGAAAGCCTGAAGAAATTATGAATCCTAGTTGTAATTCTTCTTTGAGTACCTTCAAAGATATGGTATATGAAGAGAATAATAACTCTGAAGCCTGTCATAGCTGAAGAATAAGGAGCTGGAAGTTTTCCAATGCGTCCTGTCAGGGACATTTAGTCCTTCAGCATGTTTTCCTTATTGGTCATTAGAAAACTCATGTGACACTAAACCTCATGCCATAGGTAATATAAGGCAGTTCCCTGTTTGGGGAGAGAGGTTTTAAAAGTCATTGTCTCTGAAGAGTTTCAGTAAGGATAGAGGTGCCATTTAGTAAAGGAAATTTCACTGATCCTCAATGGATCAGTTTTAGATTCAAAACAATCCCGACAATGAAAGTGCTGATAACCGTGTTATAAATAGAAGAACTTTGGCCAGATAAACAGAAAAAAATTGTTAATGAATAAACAGAAACCTAAAGGTAAGTTCCTGTTTTCCAGGAATCTCTCTTAATAAGACTCAACAAACTTAGGCAAGGGCATTTAGTTCCTGGTCTGTCTAAACATATTGTATTAGCTTAAAGATAATTGCCCTGCTGACTGTCATATATAATTCAGTTGGTTTCCCACCATTTTGCTATTTTTCTGACTTCCAGTAGAAAGAATTGGCAGGTTGAATCCAAATAAATCTTTCTACACAGGAATAGTCTAGGTAGGTTGTTTCACCCTGAATACTTACAGTTAGTAATGAAGTCTGTCACTACCTCTTCTGTGAAGTCAGATGTACTCAAACTACACTGTAGTCTTTATTGTAATCCCCAGTGTGTGTGTGTGTGTGTTTGTGTGTGTGTGTCTGTTTGTGTGTGTGTTTGTGTGTGTGTGTGTGTGTTTGTGTGTGTGTATGTATGTATGTGGGTGGGTGTGAGCTTACCCACTTTGTAAAGTGTTATAGCAATATATAGCTAAAGACACAGGATGCTTAAAAGTTATGTATGGAGCACACAATAAAGATTTTTCCCTCAAGAACATAAAAATGGAAAGAAACAATTAGTAAACACTGCCTTCTTTTAAAGAGCGAAGCACTTCTAGATTGGGGTCACACATCATACTGTGATGCTCAACGTTAAATACACATTTCAATAAACCATACCTACCATGCCTCATGCTTGTGAAGCTGTTCCCCTTGATATCTTCTCAGCTAAGGGGCAAAGCAATTGAGCTGGGTCCTGACATTGATTAAGTGCATAAGAGCCATCTTTTGCAGTGACAGCTGCTAGGCCTTGGTCAACAAATCAATGTATTTTTCACTTTTCATTTTAACTCTCCTGTTGCTAACAGCTCAAGGAATCCTGCTGTTACTTGTGGTGAAAAACGTCTGCTGATTGACCATTTCCTGATTTGCCAATCATTTAGAGTGCTTATTTATTTATTTATTTATTTATTTATTTATTATTTATTTTGTGACTGAAAAAAATCTAGCCTTTCATTCTAACCACTTTTTATGCATAAATAGTAAAATTTCCTAGTATTCCTTGGAATGGGGTAGTCAGTTGGACCTGTGATTTAGAATCACAGTAAAGATAGTTTCATGTTTTGTTGGAGAAAAAAAAAGTTGCTTTATTTCTATGACTAAATTAGGTAGCACAAAAATGCCCATCAAACTCCTGTAGACATTATAGTAGGGCCCCACCATGAGCCCCAGCTGTCTAGATTAGGTAGTCATTCTGAATGGCATTCTACCTACACAGTACTTATGACTTTATATAATCAGAAGATATTGTTAAAGCTCACCTGTCTTGGCATTGGAAAAACATTAGAAACAAGATGGCAGCAAATCTAGAACCATTCATTGCAACACTAAGCAGAAGTGAATGTTTCACAGACTTACTGCTTAAAAAAACAATTATCCCCTGCCTTCTATGCCCAAGTGTAAGGCTTGAGATTGGAGACTGAATTTGCCCTAGTAGAACGAACATTTAGGGCAAATTTATGTGGAGTGAGAAATTGCTACTTGGTGAAAAGACAGAAATCTCAAGGACATTTTAAATGCTTCTGTGTCTTATTTTAGGCTCAACATAAAAGAATACCTTGGATAGGAAATTTGTGTCCTTTTCAGATCATTTTGTTAATCTCGAACAAAAAAATGATGGTGAGTTTTACACTTTAGAGTTCTCTCCTATCCTGTGTCTTCACATCTTCAATTGGAAGTATCTCAAACTCTTATCACAGCTCCGTCATCAAAGCTTTGAGTAAATCTTCAGGTTTTTATCCACAATTTGGGACAATAATTCAAATAGTTTCAGTCTCTCATATTATAAGTGACCTCCCTGCCCTTTGATTACTTTGCCTATGGTTATGGAAAAATTGTTTTTACAACTTTTATGACTAAACATTTAAAATATATAGAACAGTAATGAAAATAATGAAATATCCTTATATGCCCACCAATTGTTTTCAACAGTTTGCAATTGATGGCTGTGATACTGTTATTTAAAGGAGTTTGTATTGACTGTTGCTATTATTTCTAGTGCTTAGTTACCTAACCACTTGGTATTTTCTAAGTGATAAGAGAGAGTAGAGAGAGGCACAATATTTTTTTTATTCATAACAAGCCCTTTCAGCCATATCTGAGTTTATGTGAATGATAGCACTTTCAGTAAGTCACTAGGAAACTACAAGGTGCCAGGAGAACCAAATGATTGTAGGAGAGCCAGACATTCCCATACCATTGTCGCCTCTAGAATTAGGAAGACTAACATTTACTTAATCGGTGATGACTAGTATCCCAACTATGACTACATAACAAAATGTGCATGGGAACCCAAAGGATAGCAAATAGTTTGGGGGCAATACGATAGGTTTCTCAACATGGTACCTGTAGAAGACATGGAAGTTCACTTTCTCCCTCTGCTTTGCATCTGCCTGTTACTCAGTTATATTATTTTAATGAAAAATTTTGTAAGTAAACTCCTTTTCTATGTTTTGTGAGATGTGATAACCAAAAGCATATGTGGCAGGCTGGTTTATGATTCACAACTAAAGCTGTAGTAGTTTCGTAAGACTAACGTATATGCTGTGAGATTTGATGCTATTTCCACGTAGATGGAATTGTCTTCAATTATATAACAAGAACTTTCTATCCAAAAATAATTGGAAAATTTCTTGAGATAGAGGCTATCACACATTTGATAGTGAGATGCATTTTATGAGTAGGAAGAAAGTGATGATGTTTGTTTATAAAGATCAACTTGGCTCCAGGTATAACACTTCTCTATTCTATAGTAATCCTAGATACCATAACATTTCAATATTAAAGTGAACTCTTTTAAGGAACTCTTTTAAAATATATTTACCCAACATTATCACACTTATAATTTGGCTATGATAAAGTTATTATCAATAACTTTATTAGAATCCCTGGATAATCTTTTTATTTTACAATTTGAACAAAGTCTTAAAACACCTAGTATGAATCACAGCTGTTTCTATGTCTCCAGAATCTGTTCTTCTGTTTCTCCTTGTCTCCTCCTTCTCCCCTCTTCTACCTCCTCCTCCTTCTTGTGCTTAATTGTAGATCATGAGAAAAGGAGTTCAAAGAGCCTTCACAGCAAGAGAAATGATGGGCAGAAAAGGAAGCTGATGAGATCTTATGTCTTCTGTTCATTTACCTTATAGAGCATAGTAAGAAATTTTGTCTCCCTATGGTTAACCTCTGTAGATCTGTTTCAACTTCTCCTGCATACTGCATGAGTGAAACCTCAGTATTATTTTCACACATTATATAAGAGGAATACATAAAGCCTAAGTGGGGATGCTACAGAGGGCATCAGGTGTTACGCTTTGTCCAAACATTATGTGGGTGTTACCATGTTAACCACTTACATTGGGCTTCTCCGGAATTTAGAATGGTGGGCAAAAGAGGGTGTGCAAATCTTGACAAAGGATTAGGAAATGTAAGTGCAAGTTAAGGGGATGAGGGGAAGAAGCTCTACTCTCCACATGTCCTTAACATGTCAGTTCTGTAGCTGCTTTTTACAAAGTGATAGCTAGCTCTAGCAGATTGATGTATTTCTGCTTCATTATTTAATGCAAGAAATCTACCCAAGTAATTTCTCACTGGCATTCTTAAATATTTATCAATTTTTGTTGTTGTTGTTCTTTTTTCTGGTTATCCCCCTGTTGCCCAGATGTACTGATCCTGGTAATTTCTCATTCCTCACTGATATAATAGATAGAATTTTTCTATAGAAAAGAAATTTTTCTTCATTGCACAATCAGTGGCTCTAAAGGGTGGGTTTAATCTGTGTACTAGAAACACTTAGCCATATAACCTGAAAATGTAATTAGGCTCATCGACTCCTCAATACGCACAAGCACACACACACACACACACACACACACACACACACACACACACACACACTAACACATACACGCATTTATGTACACATACAGTTAGCAATCATTGGATAGTTTAGATCATTTATTAAAAACTTTGTCTCAAGATGTTTTTTTAAACATGCCCAGCATTTCATAACTTCTCACATATAAGGGCAATTAAGAAATGTTTGCTGAATTGGAAAATGAATGAGAATTTCCTATGTAAGTAGCTGATAGTATGGCTTTTATAATATTAACAATACATATAACATTCCTATTCAGACTTTCAGATGCTCATATTGAATGGAAGCATTCTTTTCAGTGTGAATCTAATGATGCAATGACAGTCTCATGATTGTGAGTTAAATGAAGGCATTCTAAATCACACCACTTTAGAGATGAATGCAACTCTAGTATAGATCTGGAATTATGTAACTCTTAGCAAAATGCAGTCACCAATTCCTGAGAATTTTATTCTTACCTGAAGTAACCAGATCTTGTATAAGCAGCCAGGAACATTTGCATTTCAAAGAGAGCACTAAACAAACCTTTTACAAAGCAAGGATTTTATCCTGAGCATTTATTTTATTCTTACACTCTCTCAATGTAAGATGATCACCTTAGTAATCATATCTACAGGTTTTCTCCTCAGAAATATACTCATTTTTGTCTTCTGTTCATCCTGTCATCTGCAGTGGGTCCTTGATAGAGGACAAATCTCCAAGCAGCTGCTGCAAAAAAAAAACAGCCTGACAAATTCTCTTTAAAGATGTGTAGAGTAGGGATTCTTGATTTCCTCACAGAAAGGGTTTCAAGATAAGCAATGGGCATCAGAGTTGTAATTTATTAAGTAGAGGTTATAATGCAGACTTGAGCACAGGATTGTTTAGACACAGCTGTGCCCTACTTTATTCAAAGTAGTGTTTTGTCAGACTCCACTACATCCTGGGACACTCCATTTTACCAGCACAAATTCAAAAGCAGGACTACTTTGTACTCTGTCATATACATAAGCAACACCATCAGCCTAGTATCTTTCACAGGCCCAGACTGAAAAATAACTTACTCCTAAAAGCAGAAAGCTGCAACTGGATACATTTATCTAAATCAATTGGACCCACATAAGTGCATGGATATTTTAAAATTATACCAGGAAACAAGGCCCCAGAACCTACACTCATACCACATTACAGAGAGAGTGCAACAACTTCACCTGTACCCATAAATAGCAGGATACCTACTACTCTTATGGTGATGGCCACCTGGAGCATATTAAACAGGACTGACAGGCAGAGAACTCCTGACTGTCCCCGGAGCTTCAGTTTAGCAAAGTTCCTGCTAATGATATGGCCATGAATCATCATCTATCTTAACCCCATCCTGCACTTCATGTCTGTGACCTCCACAGTCCTGACCGCACATCTGCAGGTCAACTGAACCATGAAATTTACCTGAACTCTGAGGCTTGGTTCTACAGCAGCATCTGCAGGAACATCTAACAGATGTTCCTCTAGTGATCCTCTGAAAATCCAGCATCAGATGGGACTGTTGAGACACCTAGTCTCAGACTGAACAACTACTGGATACTTGACCTTATCTAAGGCAGACAGTCATTATTGGACTATAGAGTGAACTGTAAGCCACCCTAATAAATCCCCATTAAATATTTAATCATGCTACCATTTCTATTCCTTTGGATACACCTGACTAATATAAAATCATTTAATTCCATTTGTATGGCTTGCTTTCTGGACTCAATTCTGTCCCATTGATCAATTATTCCTTCATGATCACCATACTTGCTTGGCTACTATAGCTTTATAGTAGTGCTTATATATTAAGGCTTTCACATTATAATGAAATAAATAGAATTCTTTCCGTTATTCAAGTTTATATATATATATATAAATTATATATATATAATTTATATATATATTATATGTGCTCAAACATTAACATTAATTAGTCATAAACACACATACATGTATGGAAGATATCAGGACATTTTTTATTATTTATTTATTGATTTATCAATTTATAATCCAGATTGATATGGGTAGATAGCTCTATCCCTCAAACTGGGACCATGCCTAACCCATGAATATGGTCTTTATAGGTTCTCCCCTTTGATGGGAATTTTGACTAATGTCATCCCTGTTGGGCCTGTGAACCTCTTGTTTTCCTGGCATCTGGGACTTTCAAATGGCTCTCCCCAGTTCCCCATCCCCCACTGCTACACACATCTGTTCAATTTCCTGACCCTCTATACTTCTCCCTTGTCTCTTCCTACACCTGATCCTGTACTCCATCTTTCCCTCCTCCTCTCCCTCCCTCCCAGTTCCCTCTATTCTTCTACCTCCCATGGTGATTAATCTGTTCCCTCTTCTAAGTAAGACTGAAGCATCCATACTTTGGTCTTCTTTCTTCTTGAGCTTCTTGTGGTCTGTGAGTTGTATCATGCATATTCCAAGCTTTTTTCCCTAATATCCACTTATCAGTGAGTTCATACCATGTGTGTTCTTTTGTAACTGTGTAATTTCACTCAGAATGATATTTCTAGTTCCATTTATTTGCCTTCAAATTTCACAAAGTCATAATTTTTAATAGATGAGTAGTATTCTATTGTGTAAATGTACATTTTTTGTACCCATTCCTCTGCTGATGGTCATCTAGGTTCTTTCCAGCTGAAACATTATAAACAAGGCTGCTATGAGCATAGTAGAATATATGTCCTTCTTATATGTTGGAGCATCTTTGGGGTATGTTTCCAGGAGTGATATAGCTAGGTCCTCAGGTAGGATTTTGTTCAATTTTCTGAGGAACCACCAGACTAATTTCCAGAGTGATTGTACCATCTTGCAATCCCACCAGCAATGGAGGACTGCTTCTCTTTCTCCACATCCTCGCCATCATTTGCTGTCACCTGAGTTTTTGATCTTGGTCATTCTGACTGGTGTGATGTGGAATCTCAGGGTCATTTTGAATTGCGTTTCACTGATGACTAAGATTGCTGAACATTTCTTTAGGTGTTTCTCAGCCATTCGAGATTCCTCAGTTGAGAATTTTCTGTTTAGCTCTGTGCCCCATTTTTAATGGGGTTAGTGGGTTATCTGGAGTCTAACTTCTTGAGTTCTTTATATATATTTGATATTAACCATCTATAGGCTATAGGGTTGGTAAAGAGATCTTTTCCCATTCTGTAGTTTGCCATTTTGTCTTGTTGACAGTGTTCTTTGCCCTACAGAAGCTTTTCAATTTTATGAGATACTAGTTGTCTGTAGTTGATTAGAGACAGAGCCATTGATATTCCTTTTAGGAAATTTTCCCCTGTTCCAGAGTGTTCAAGTGTCTTTCCCACTTTCTCTTCAATTAGATTCAGTGCATCTGGTCCTCTTTTTAAAGATGTCTTTATATATATATATATATATATATATATATATATATATATATATATATATATATATATATATAATATATATATATATAAATCAGACTGCTAAAGTTAGAAAAGCTGTAGTATAATTTGCCATATTGGCATACTGAATTAAGTTTCCCTAACATATAGAATACAGGACACACACACACAAACACACACACACACACACACACACACACACATATATATACATATATATATAAAACCTTAGACAACATAGAGTGTTTTTTTTTCCTTAGAGCTGATGTAACTAGAAAGTATTAACAAACACATTGTTTCCCTGGGTATGCTAAGGATGAAACAAGAGTGGAAAGCAAATAAGGAGCAAAGGAGTCCCAGGAATCTTAGAGGAAATCAAACTTTTTTGTTTTAGATGATGTGTAGTTGTCAGTAAACACTGTCCCTTCCCCTATCCTTACAAATTGGTATTTCTTCCATCCATATCCCTGAAGAAAGAAAGAAATCTGTGACAATTTTTTTCTGTACAAATGCCTGGTCTGAATATAAACTGAATGATAAAGAATGGTCTTTATTGGAGAAGAATGTGTTGTATTGTCTTACAAGTTGATTTTTTTATTGGATAGAGGGAACTACATTTTGCAGGCTGTCTGCCTCCAGTTTCTGATCACCTAAACTGATTGTAAGTATTGTTCACACCAACTCTGTCAGGAAAGGTGCCCATTAGACATTTGTAAAGGCATATGCTTTTGATGGTTTGATCCTCTTTGGTCATGATTGCTCACTACCATTTCATGACAAAGATATCAAGAGGTGACTCTTTGAAACTGAGTGTTGGGTCTGATATGATATTCTAACTTGTATATTGTCTGTTAATCCCTGTTCCCAGTACATAATCCAATAGATGATAAGCAATATCTAGACAAGCATGTAAAGGTTATTTGAAAAAAAAGAAAGAAAAAAGAAAGAAAGAAAGAAAGAAAGAAAGAAAGAAAGAAAGAAAGAAAGAAAGAAAGAAAGAAAGAAAGAAAGAAAAAAGAAAAAATGAAAGGGAGAAAGGGAAGGAAGGAGGGTGAGAGAGAGAGAAAGAAAGAGAGAGGGAGAAAGGGAGGGAGAGAGGGGGGAAGGTAATGTTGGCCCCACTAAGTGTCACTGAACTAAAGAGCAAGTCTTTTTCTGAATACAAACCAATGGTTTCAACTTATAATGATCAATACTTTTTATGTATAATACTATTTATCTTATGAGATAAAGATATCTGTAGTTTAAAAATAACATAATTGGATGCTAATCCATGGAAAGGATAGTGAGGATTCTATGTTTAAAAGTCTCTGAACAGTAACTCCAACATCATAGTTTTAACAGTATTTCTACTTTGAGTTGTGCCGGATGTTATAAACATCAACTTGATGTTGTTTTGTTATGTATTCACTGGATCTTTGTATCTACTACATGTTGTCATTTAAAATAAAAAATATGCTTACAATAGTGATTCAGTGTACTATATAGTCTTCTCTTTTTTTTAAATAAGGTTTAATTTAACAGTATTTACCTAGGAAGTATTAATTCATTACAATTATCTTAGTATGTAATTTCATTTCAGCTTTCTTTTATTAAAATGGATTTGCAAAGCACTAAGCTAAAACAAACAGTTACCATCTTCATAAAGTCAGTAGTTTCTGCTTATATAAGATGATAAGGCTAGATGTGTTGACTGTGGATATTTTTACATAGAAGGAAATGATAAGGAGTGTTACAGGATCCTCATTATGAGTATCTTGCCCTTTCACACTCAGGTGTATGTAACTCTGACCTTATCACATAGAGTCTCATGATTTTTGGAAATAGCTAAGAATATAAAAGCTAGGAAAGACTAGGAAAATGGAGCATCATGTGCTTCAATGGAAAAGATATTATACATGATGAGTAGATACTTCATAGTGTGGCTGCTTTGAAAACTTCTGATGTTAACCACTACCCATACTCAGTAAGCCCAATAAATTCATTAGTTCCCCAGGATGAAAACTGGTGGAACTGAAAATCAGTTTGTCCTTTGGACCTCAGGAAGAGGGATAGAAACTACTTACTCCCCCTCTTCCTAGGGGAGGCACTTCTCACAACTGATGATAAATGTATTTGTCAGTGTTATCATGTCTTATGGTATTAAAGTGTATTAGTAAGTAAAATAAAGTGTTAGAATAATTTAACAATGGAAATTGCTTGAGCAAAAAACAGATATAAATGAAGATACAGATGGATGTTTGCAGAATAGGAAAGTCTGGAATGTTTTTGCCAGTTATGGAGGTCTGAGTAAGTTATTTAAAATACATAAAGGATGCGAGAGAGATTGTGAGATCAAAGATTATCCATTCCAAAATCTGGCTAATATATTTGTCGAGTACAATTTATTAGAAATGTGTTATGATTGACATATTATATAGTAGTTAAAAGTACCATACTGGTGTAACTGATTGGTTGAGTTCTTAGTAAATATAGTTGGATACTATTTTAATGTGATCAAAAGGATTAAAAGAGGGAATATTTTCCACTTGTCTTTCAATATCAATTATGTTCCAGGATGCTATGGGTTATCTCTTCAAATATTCTGGAACTGTGGAAAGATATCTGTTCTTTGTTCTAAGAGGCCATGATGACTCTCCATAATTAATCTGAACCTAGTATCCAGTCTATAAAGAAACTTAATACAGAGAAGATTTCCTCAAAAGTTGTGATTGAAGCCATAGTGAGGTCAAGCTAAAACGTTTGGGTAATCTTCATGGTAATTGTCAATTGGTGATAAAATAAAAAATAATACAATAGGAAAAAAAAGAAAGAAAGGCTAGAGCAGCAGAGGTTCCTCTCAAGCAAAAGTGATCCCTGAGGATTAGATCCTCAATGGACCTTCATATTAGAGAAATCAAAATTAATTTTGATTGTTGTGTGATTTTTAAATTTTGACTAATTGAGTCTACTACTATTAAAACAGGTGTTTCATCCCTATTTCAGTTGCTTACTCAAGGAAAGGTCAGTAAAAGAAAGAAAGCATTTTAACGGATTTGAAGAAATGAATGTTTAGGGGAAAAAGGATAAATTTGAAGAAAAATCATAGCAAGAGTCTTTTCTATCAAAAGCTTACATTTGAGATAAGGAAATAAGATCTTTTTGAGGAGACCACATTATAAGACTTCCAACAGCTCTTATCCTCCCCAATTAGTAAGACTTTTATTTATAGAAGGGACCCTTTATTGTATTGCAGAAAGCTGATGTCCAAGAGCAGCGACCCTTTTCTACTTGGATCAGTGATTCTTTCCTCCTTCACTGTATTATGTGACAATTCTTTTCAGACTAATCAAAGGGGAAAAAGACTGTGAGGTCAAATCCAAGCCAATAGGGGAAAGTTACAGCGACTTTCCTTATAAGGAAACCAAGTGTACTTCCTTTCTTGGTTTGTGCTAACTTTTCCTCAGCACATACTCTTAATTAAGAGTAAGTTTTGTCTCATCTGGAAACTAACATTCTAATGCAGGCTCTTTATGTGCAATTCTACACTGATTTCTAAAAATTAGGCCATGAAAGTAAAGAAAAATAGCTTAAAAAACAAAAACAAAAACAAAAACCAAGACTGTCTTTTTAAACAAATTCATGATTTGTTATGTTGAAAATACTAAAAAATATTTTTAAAGTATCTTGAAAATAATAAGCAATCCTATAAAAATTCTAGCATATACATTTAATACTGTATGTGTTGTTTTATTTCCCATATTGTTTGCTTTTTTATGTACCAACAGTTTTCATTTAAATGAAAAGTAAAATGTCAAGTCTATGTGAATTCCTGGACTTAAGTCTACATACTAAAACAAATAAATGAATAAATATTAAAAAGAAAAAACTTAAAATTGGTTCATAAATGTATAATGCCATTTATATTAGCACTCGTTATGTATCGAGTAAAGTAGCTATTAATATAACAAAATAATAATGAAATCTGTATAAGGAAACTGAAAAACTAATTAAATGTAACGAAAAGATATATAAATAAATGGAGAATTACTCTAAATTTTATTTGAAAGGAAAGGTATATAATTAAAAAAATGTCATTTTTAATAGCTTGATCTAGGGATTCAAAAGCAAACCAAATCAAAATGCCTTCCTGTTACTACACTGATATCAATAAATGGATTCAAACCCTTATATGGGAAGAAAGGCCTAGAACTGCCAACAAAATACAGAAAGAGAAAGAGGAGGAGGAGGAAGAAGAAGAAATAGGAAAACTAATAGTACTCGGTGTTTATTGGCTGATGTATTAATTGAAAAAAAAAGTGGTCTATTGCTGTGAAAAGACATCATAGCAATGGCAATTAATTTGCCATTTAATTTGTAATTTAATTTGTTTACAGTTTCCATGGCTTAGCCCATTAAAATCATGAAAGAAAGCATGACAGCACACAGGCGGACTGGTGCTGGAGTAGTGTCTTAGAGTTCTACATCTTTATCCACACGTAGCAGGAAAAGATATACCTTGTGCTTAGAATGGTATTTTTGAAACCTCAAACTCCACCTCTAGTTACACATTCCCTCCAACAAGGCCTTAACTTTTATTCTTTTTAAAAAGTGCCACTTTTTAATGACTTAAGTATTTAAATTCATGAGCTTATGGAGGGGAATTCTCATTCAAACCACCACATTCTACTCTCTGGCCCCCAAAAGGTATGTAGCCACATCGATGCAGTAATGAATTAAGTCTAAACTTTAAAATGTCTCATAATCTTTCATCATCATCTCAACACTGTTTAGAAGTCGAATATTTGATGTTTCTTCTTAGATTCAAAGCAATTAACTATATCCCTTTGTAAAATTAAAATAAAAAAGAGACCATATACTTTCAATATGCAGTGATATGGAACACACATTATCTTTACAAAAGGAAAGAAAGAGAGCATAGTGAAGGAATTCTGGACCAAATCAAGACCAAAAACAAGTTAGGAAGACTCCAAACTCTGCATCTCTAAGACTCTTGTCAAAGCACTCTTCAGATCTTCACCTCCCTTCAGCTTTTCTTACTATAACTCACTTCTTTCTCCTTGGTTAGTTACATACACTGTTAGCAGCTTTCATTTGATGGTATCCAATGACTGTTATCTCCAATATCTTGGAATTTGCCACACAATCCAGGCTTCATGTTCACAGCTCTATGAAATTTCCTCTCTGAACCTCCATGCAGAGACACCGCTGACACACACCTAGACTGGCCTCAACTCCTTTCCTTAGCAGCACAGGGAGATTTGGTAGCCTCTTTTGGTACAGATGACTCTAAAACAAGAAACACATGGCTGAAAATGTCAAGTTCTTCTACTTCCTGTGACTGGAACTTGGACACTTCTTTCTATTTTTGATGGGGTTTGTATTAGGGTTTCTAGAATTGTGGAGAAACACCATGATTATGGAAATTCGTACAACAGAAAATATTAAGTTAGTACTGGCTTACACTTCAGAGGTTTAGCCCTTTATCACTATGGTGTGAAGTAAGGTGGCAGTGATGTCAGGCACACATAGTGCTGGATAGGTAGCTGGGTGATTTACATCTGGATTGACAAGCAGCAGGAAGAGATAGCCATCCAGTGCCTAAGCCTTGCTTGAGATACTGAAGCATCAAAGCCTTCTCCAAGTGACACAATTCCTCCAACAAGTCCACACCTCCCATAGTGCCATTCTCTATGAGCCTATTAGGGCCATTTTTCTTCAACTATTATATTTTCATACACTGTTTAAATTTTCTTTAATTCCTTTTTACAAGATGGAACGTAACATGATGGGGTTTTGCCCTGAGGTCATTACTCCCTTTATTCCATTTAGTATCAGGCTTTTCTTATACAACTTATCTCCTTAAGCATAGGACTTACTTCATTACAAATTCTGCTGCTCCTCTTCTCTTCAGACTGTATATATTTTATTTTTCCTTGCTTAGCTCTTCCCTTTTTAATATAGCTCTTCTTAAGTGTGACACCTAATAACCACTCTGTGGAACCCATACAGACTATTCAGAAATCTCTTCTGACAATGCCATTAAGCCAAACTCTTCAATTTAGCCTCAGGTAGATTTTAGCCAATGGCAGAAAGCAGCCACATACTTTTACAACAAAATATCAGAAGGTCTTTAAGTTATTTACTAATGTTCTTCTTCTCTGAAACCTCTTGAGCTAGGCTATCATAATCTACATTGTTCTAAGTGTGATATTCTAAACATGACTGTCTTCCAAGTCCCAACTAGTATGAAATATTAAGTCATATTTAAAGTGTTCAACTGAGTTCATAATCTAAAGTTTCGAAGTTCATAATGCACCAAAAAAACATCAAGGGCAACTTTATCACAGCAATATCCCACTTCCTGGTACCAATTTCTGTTTTAATCAGTATTCTGTTGCTAAGAAAAGACACCATGACAGCAGCAATTTTTATGGAAGAAACAATTTAATTGGGCATTACTTACAGTTTCAGAGACTTAATCCATTATCAGGATGGCAGGAAACAAGGTGTCAGGCCGACATGGACCTTGAGAAATAGCTGAGAGTTCTACATGCAGATACATAGGCTGGCAACAGGAAGAGACAGACTCTAGGCTAAAAACCAGTGACACACTTTCTGCTGCCAGTGACAGACTTTCTCCAACAAGGCCATAACTCTTAATCTTTTCAAATAATGCCACTACCTGCTGACCACATATTCAAATCTATGAACCTATGGAGCTAATAATACCCAATTCTAAAATTTAATATATTGGAACAGTAATCAAAAATGGTATTATTACCAAGAACAGAAAGATTGATGCAACAAAATGGAGATCCCAGAAATACATTTGCATGTACAAAGTTTACTGCCCTTTGATAAATGAATAAAGCAACGCAACTGAAAATGCTTAGACTTTTTGACCAATGAGGCAAGAAGTACACATACACACACACACATACACACACAATTTATCTACATCTATCTGTATATATGTGTATGTTATACATATGTAGATGTATATATGTATGTTATTTTATATGTAGGTATATGTACATGTGTATGCATGTTTTATATGCATATATATATATATGAAAAATTATAATTATCTTGAAACAGACCTTACTTTTTCACAACAATTAGGTCAAAACTTATTTTCCTCACTTTAAAAATTAAATCTTTGAAAAGCAAACCCTATGAAAGACAAGAGGGGAAAGACCTAGCTGATCATTGTGTGGCTAATGAAATTTTATTCACAGAACGAAACACATAATTCAATTAAAAAGCTAAAAGAATGTTCACCATTTATAAAACATACTTGAAAAAAGACTGGCAGCCTAAATGTATAAGCACAATCAGTAGAAAAATAAAATTAAAGTTAAGAAACAGACAGAGGATCTGAGGATATACCTAACCCATGTCCATATAAGGTGATTAAGATAAGTCACTAGATGCTTTCACACTAAAACAAGACAAGTTATCACTGTGTTGCAACAAAGATGGCTAAGGTTTGAATTACTGGCTATAGAACCCTTGCCAGGATGTAGAATAACTGAAAGTCTTGAACTAAAGCTAAATTCTACCAGTTTCCTATACATGTAAACATAATTTTACCATATGATCCAGTAATTATACTACTAGATATTTACCTAATTTTATTCAAAGTAAACAAACATGCAAAATTATTTATAGCATCTTTATTCATAATTAACAATCCTTGGAAGCAGCTGACATGTCTTTCAAAAGGCACACGAGCACATCCACTGTCCAGTATCTCTATAGTAGAATATTATTCAGGAAGAAATGAGCCACAGAAGACATGTAAGTATCTTTAGATTAAATATAGATTGCTCAATGAAAGAAGCCTTTCTGAAGTGACATCCTGCTGTGTGCTACAGGTGTAACCTTGTCAAAAGAGCCACTATGGCCTTTTGAGGTCCCATTTCCCTACTGCTAAGCATTTCAGATAATGTCATCCTCATTGAGTCTTGGTAGCCTCTCACTTTCCAGGTCTCTGATACTTTCTAGACCTTCCTCCTGACCCACCCTCCTCAGCTACATATTTTATTCACTCCCCTGGCCTTCTGGGACTCTCTCCTGTCTCCCCCATACCAGATCCTGACAACTTTTCCCCTCCCTCTCCGTTTTCCCACCCAGATCCCTCCCTCCCTTTCCCCTGCTATGTTGGATTGAAGCATTATCACTTGTACCTCCCTTCATGTTAAACTTCATACAGTCTGTGAGTTGTATCATGTGTATTCTGTACTTTTGGCTAATATCTACTTATAAGTGAGTACATACCATGTATGTCCTTTTGCATCTGGATTCCTCACTCAGGATGATATTTTCTAGTTCCATCCATTTGCCTGCAAAATTCATGATGTATTTGTTTTTAATAGCTGAATAATAGTATTCCAATGGGTAAGTAAATGAAATATATTTTCTGTATCCATTCTTCAGACAAGGGACAACTGGGTTGTTTCCAGCTTCTGGATATGACAAATAAGGCTTCTATGAATATGTGTCCTTGTAGTATGGTAGAACATCTTCAGGAGTGATATAGCTGAGTCTTCAGGCAGAACTATTTCCACGATGGACAGGGCTCCCAGTGAAGGGATGGTGGCACTCCCCTACCTTCAAATTTTTTTTGCCAAGAATTGTTCCTGTCTAAAGGAAATTCAAGGACAGAAATGTAGCAGAGAGTGACTGACCCCTCTTGGGATCTATCTCATGGGAAGGCACCAAGCCCTGACACCATTACTGATGGCATGTTGTGCTTTCAGACAGGAGCCTAGCATGGCTGTCCTCTGAGAATATCTACCAGTAGCTGACTGAAATAGATGCAGATGCTTACAGTCAACCACTGGACTGAAATTGAGGACCCTTATGGCAGAGTTAGGGGAAAGATTGAAGGAGCTAAAAGGGATGGCAACCAACAGTATCAACTAAACTCTGGGGAATCCTAGAGATTCAGCAACCAACCAAAGAACATATACGGACTAGTCTGTGATCCCAGGCACATGTGTAGTAGAGGACTGCCTTGTGTAGATTCAGAGGGAAAGAATGTGCCTAATCCTATAGAGACATGATGCCCCAGAAAAAGGAGATACTGGATGTGGTGAGGTGGGAATGGGTGGGTAGGTGGGTGGTTTGGAGTGGTGGGTTGATTGGGAAGCACCTCTCAGAGGCAAAGAAGAGTTGGTATGTGGTGGAGAACTCTGGGAGTAGGGACCAGGAAGAGGAGGAAACATTTGGAATGAAAATGTAAATATATAAAGTAATTAAATAAATATAATTAAATAATAGAATTCACATACCATAAACACACACACACACACACACACACACACACACATACACACATACACATGCACTCACTCATGCACATGCACAGATATGCCAAAGATAAAGTTGTGGATGAGTTAATGAAATGCAGGGAGCCTCTAGGTCAGTTAAGTTCTGCTGTATAGTACTGTAAGGAAGAGTTTGATGCTGTTACCTTTGTGGAAACACATAGTATGGTAGAGGAAGAAGGGTGATCTTTGCACTGCCACGGGGAAAGCTGCACTGAGGAAGTTGCAACTAAATGAAGCAAGTCACTGATGGCATGCTTTTGGGCAGCAAGTCTTCTTTTTTTAATATTTTTATTTTCTATATTCTTTGTTTACATTCCAAATGATTTCCCCTTTCCCGGATCCCCCCTCCCCATATGTCCCATAAACCTTCTTCTCTCCATGCATTCTCCAATCACCTCCCTCCTTTTTCTCTGTCCTTATATTCCCTTCCCATGCTAGATCAATACTTTACAGGATCAGGACCCTCTCCAAACTTCTTCATGGGAGTCATTTGTTATGCAATTTGTGCCTTGGGTATTCAGGGCTTCTGGGCTAATTAATATCCACTTATCAGAGATTGCACTCCATGTGTATTCTTTTGTGATTGGGTTTCCTCACTTAGGATGATATTTTCCAGATCAAACCATTTGCCTAAAAATTTTATGAATTCATAGTTTCTAATTGCTGAGTAGTATTCCATTGTGTAAATATACCACATTTTCTGTATCCATTCCTCCTTTGAGGGGCATCTGGGTTCTTTCCAGCTTCTGGCTATTATAAATAAGGCTGCTATGAACATAATGGAGCATGTGTCTTTATTGTATGCCGGGGAATCCTTTGGGTATGTGCCCAGGAGAGGTATAGCAGGATCCTCTGGAAGTCTCATGTCCAGTTTACTGAGGAACATCCACACTGATTTTCACAGTGGTTGTACCATCTTACAGCCCCACCAGAAGTGGAGGAGTGTTCATCTTTCTCCACATCCTCGCCAACACTTGCTGTCTCCTGAGTTTTTGACCTTAGCCATTCTGACTGGTGTAAGGTGAAATCTCAGGGTTGTTTTGATCTGCATTTCCCTAATGACTAATGATGTTGAGCACTTCTTAAGGTGCCTCTCGGCCATCCGAATTTCTTCAGGTGAAAATTCTTTTTTGAGATCTGTACCCCATTTTTAATTGGGTTATTTGGTTCCCTGGGGTCTAACTTCTTGAGTTCTTTGTATATATTGGATATTAGCCCTCTATCAGATGTGGGAATGGTGAATATCCTTTCCCAATTTGATGGTTGCCATTTTGTCCTTTTAACAGAGTCCTTTGCCTTACAGAAACTTTGTAATTTTATGAGGTCCCATTTGTCAATTCTTGATCTTAAAGCATAAGCTATTGGTGATCTGTTCAGGAAGTTTACCCCTGTGCCCATGTCCTCTAGGGTCTTCCCCAGTTTCTTTTCTATTAGTTTCAGTGTGTCTGGTTTTACATGGAGGTCCTTGATCCACTTGGAGTGAAGTTTAGTACATGGAGATAAGAATAGATCAATTTGCATTCTTCTGCATGCTGACCTCCAATTGATCCAACACCACTTGTTGAAAAGCCTGTCTTTTTTCCACTGGATGTTTTTGGCTCCTTTGTCGAAGATCAAGTGATCAAAAGTGTGTGGATTCATTTCTGGACCTTCAATTCTATTCCACTGGTACACTTGTCTGTGACTGTGCCAATACCATGCAGTTTTTAACACTATTGCTCTGTAGTATTGCTTGAAGTCAGGGATACTGATTCCCCCAGAATTTCTTTTCTTGTTGAGAATAGTTTTAGCTATCCTGGGTTTCTTGTTATTCCAGATGAATTTGAGAATTGCTTTTTCTAACTCTGTGAAGAACTGAGTTGGGATTTTGATGGGGATTGCATTGAATCTGTAGATTGCTTTTGGCAAGATGGCCATTTTAACTATATTAATACTGCCAATCCACGAGCATGGCAGATTTTTCCAATTTCTGAGGTCTTCTTTGATTTCCTTCTTCAGAGACCTGAAGTTCTGTCATATAGATCTTTTACTTGTTTGGTTAGACTCTCACCAAGATACTTTATATTGTTTGTGGCTATTTTGAAGGGTGTCGTTTCCCTTATTTCTTTCTCAGCCTGCTTATCCTTTGAGTATAGGAAGGCCACTGATTTGCTTGAGTTGATTTTATAACCAGCCACTTTGCTGAAGTTGTTTATCAGCTGTAGGAGTTCTCTGGTGGAGGTTTTTGGGTCACTTAAGTAGACTATCATGTCATCTGCAAATAGTGATAATTTGACTTCTTCCTTTCCAATTTGTATCCCCTTGACCTCCTTATGTTGTCTAATTGCTCTAGCTAGAACTTCAAGTACTATATTGAAAAGTTATGGAGAGAGAGGACAGCCTTGTCTAGTCCCTGATTTTAGTGTGATTGCTTCAAGTTTCTCTCCATTTAGTTTGTTGTTGGCTACCGGTTTGCTGTATATTGCTTTAACGATGTTTAGTTATGGGCCTTGAATTCCTGTTCTTTCCAATACTTTTAGCATGAAAGGATGTTGGATTTTGTCAAATGCTTTTTCTGCATATAATGAGATGATCATATGGTTTTTTCTTCGATTTTGTTTATGTAGTGGATAGCATTGATGGATTTCCTTATATTGAACCATCCCTGCATCCCTGGGATGAAGACTACTTGATCATGGTGGCTTTGATGTGTTCTTGGATGTGGTTGGCAAGAATTCATAAGAGAAATTGGCCTGAAGTTCTCTTTCTTTGTTGGATCTTTGTGTGGTTTTGGTATCAGTGTAATTGTGGCTTCATAGAATGAGGTGGGTAGAGTTCCTTCTGTTTCTATTTTGTGGAATAGTTTGAAGAGTGTTGGTGTTAGGTCTTCTATGAAGGTCTGATAGAATTCTGCACTCAAGCCATCTGGTCCTGTGCTTTTTTTGGTTGGGAGACTTTCTATGACCCTTTTTATTTCTTCAGGTGTGATGGTACTGTTTAGTTGATCTATTTGATCCTGATTTAGTTTTGGTGTCAGATATCTGTCTAAGAAACTGTCCATTTCCTCCAGATTCTCCAGTTGTGTAGAGTATAGGCTTTTGTAGTAGGATCTAATGAGTTTTGAATTTCCTCAGTTTCTGTTGTTATATCTCCCTTAAGTTTGTTAATCTGGATACTGTCTCTGTGCCCTTTGGTTAGTCTGGCTAAGGGTTTATCTATCTTGTTGATTTTCTCAAAGAACCAGCTCCTGGTTTTGTTGATTCTTTGTATGGTTCTCTTTGTTTCTACTTGATTGATTTCAGCTCTGAGTTTGATGATTTCCTGCCTTCTATTCCTCCTGGGTGAAATAGCATCTTTTTGTTCCAGGGCTTTCAGGTGTGTCATTAAGCTGGTAGTGTATGCTCTCTCAGTTTTCTTTTTGGAGGCACTCAGGGCTATGAGTTTTCCTCTTAGCACTGCTTTCATTGTGTCCCATAGATTTGGGTATGTTATGTCTTCATTTTCATTGTGTTCTAAAAAAGTCTTTAATTTCTTTCTTTATTTCTTCCTTGACCAAGGTATCATTGAGTAGAATATTGC
Organism: Apodemus sylvaticus; assembly: GCF_947179515.1. NCBI lineage: Eukaryota > Metazoa > Chordata > Mammalia > Rodentia > Muridae > Apodemus > Apodemus sylvaticus. The sequence continues at coordinate 83,462,172 of NC_067474.1, forward strand.
TCAGTTTCCACGTGTATGTGGGTTTACTGTTGTTTTTTTTTTTTTTTTTTTTTTTTTTTTTTGCTATTGAAAACCACTTTTACTCCATAGTGATCTGATAGGAGGCATGGGATTAGTTCAATCTTCTTATATTTGTTGAGGTCTGTCTTGTGACCAATTATATGGTCGATTTTGGAGAAGGTACCATGAGGTGCTGAGAAAAAGGTATATTCTTTTACTTTCGGATAGAATGTTCTATATATATATCTGTTAAATCTAATTGGTCCAAAGCTTCAATTAGTTTCATTGTGTCCCTGTTTAGTTTCTGTTTTCCTGATCATTGAGGAAAGTGCAGTGTTGAAGTTACCCACAATTATTGTGTTAGGTGCAATGTGTGCTTTAAGCTTTAATAAAGTTTCTTTTATGAAAGAGGGTGCCCTTGCATTTGGAGCATAGATTTTCAGGATTGAGAGTTCTTCTTGTTGTATTTTTCCTTTGACCAGCAGGAAGTGTCCCTCAGAGTCTCTTTTGATGACTTTGGGTTGAAAGTCAATTTTATTAAAATGGCTACTCCAGCTTGTTTCCTGAGACCATTTGCTTGTAAAATTGTCTTCCAGCCTTTTACTCTAAGGTAGTGTTTGTCTTTGACCCTGAGGTGTGTTTCCTGTAAGCAGCCAAATGTAGGGTCCTTTTTATGTTTCCAGTTGGCTAGTCTATGTCTTTTTATTGGGACATTGAGTCCATTGATGTTAAGAGATATTAAGGAATAGTGATTGTTACTTCCTGTCATTTTTGACATTATTTTTTAAATTTGATTGGTTAACTTCTTTTGGGTTTGATGAAAGGTTACTGTCTTGCTTTTTCCAGGGTGAAGTTTCCCTCCTTGTATTGGTGTTTTCCTCCTATTATCCTTTGTAGGGCTGGGTTTGTGGATAGATATTGGGTAAACTTGGTTTTGTCATGGAATATCTTAGTTTCTCCATCTACGGTGATTGAGAGTTTTGCTGGATATAGTAGTTTTGGCTGGCATTTGTGTTCTCTTAGAGTCTGCATGAGATCTGCCCAGGATCTTCTAGCCTTCATAGTCTCAGGTTAAAAGTCTGCTGTGATTCTGATAGGTCTTCCTTTATATGTTACTTGGCCTTTTTCTCTTACTGCCTTTAATATTCTTTCTTTTTTAGAACATTTGGTGTTTTGATTATTATGTGACAGCGAGTATGTCTGTTCTGGTCCAGTCTGTTTGGAGTTCTGTAGGCTTCTTGTATATTCATGGGCATCTCTCTCTTTAGGTTAGGGAATTTTTCTTCCATAATTTTATTGAATATATTTGCTGGCCCTTTAAGTTGTAAATCTTCACTCTCATCTATGCCTATAATCCTTAGGTTTGGTCTTCTCATTGTGTCCTGGATTTCCTGGATATTTTGGGTTACAAGCTTTTTGCATTTTGCATTTTCTTTAACTGTTGAGTCCATGGTTTCTATGGAATCTTCAGCATCTGAGATTCTTTCTTCTATCTCTTGTATTCTGTTGTTGATATTTGCATCTATGTCCCCTGATTTCTTCCCAAGGCTTTCTATCTCCAAAGTTGTCTCCCTTTGAGTTTTCTTAGTTGTTTCTACTTCTGATTTTAGATATTAAATTGTTTTCTGCAAATATTGTCACAGTTATTAATTTTGTGATCAGCTTATTGATTAGAGTTAAATTTATTTACATAGAAACAAACCCTATAAATGATTTACATTTGTTCACAGAAGTACAAGCTTAGATATTGTAAACCTATGCCATTCCATATTTCTGCTTTTGCTGTAATTACCTAGCTGGTGGCAGCAGTAATCTTTTTCTCTACTAAGATAGTAATGGGTAATTATGGAGAAAGTTTTAATATGGGCAGTCATTGGTACTGATTACTCTAGGATGGTGGAATGTCCTTGCAGACTTGACGAAAGGCAGAAAAACAATTTGTGAAGCAACAGGAATGAAAATCAGTTCAGCTTGATTTAGAAACCAGTACTGGGGTAAGACTTCAAGAATCAGACATCAGGTCATTTATTACTGCCATATTTAAAGCACAGCAGAATTTTGAAGAAAGTTTTCCAGTTTCATGACTCAGTCTCATGAATGCAACAAAGCTTCAAAAATGTGTACACTGAAGCTCTTAACAGAGTACACTTGGCACCTGGCAGGGGTGGCTCCCATCTTTAATCCCAGCACATGGGAGGCAGAGGCAGGCTGATTTCTGAGTTCGAGGCCAGCCTGGTCTACAGAGTGAGTTCCAGGACAGCCAGGGCTACACAGAAAATCTCTGTCTCAACAAAACAAACAAACAAACAAAAAACAAAAAACAAAGAAATAAGCAAAAAGTACACTTGGCTTCAGCCATTAGATAGGTTCTGTTGACTTAGATACAATACTTACGATAAATATCTAGGGAGAATGACTGAGGAAACATGATCTCTGTGGAAGACAGGATATGACCTGGACATAAGATATCATAAAATAATTTAGGCTGTTGTAAAGTACAAATGATATCTCTCACATGGATGACTTTATGGTCTAGAAGCAATGTTCAGGTTTCATTTTGTATGAATGCAGGTAGGGGTAACCTGATTTAAGTAAAACTCAAATTCCGGGATGTACTCATGAAGACTGGCTATAGTTGCTGGGTTTGTGTCAACTTGACCACAAACTAGAATTATCACAGAGGAGTCTTAGTTGAAGAAATACCTTCATGGGATCCAGCTGTACGGCATTTTCTTAATTAGTAGTCATTTGAGAAACCCCAGACTATTGTGAGTTGTACCATTCCTGGGCTGATGGTACTAAATTCTATAAGAAGTTAGGCCAAGTAAGCTATAAGGAACAAACTAGTAAACAGCACTCTTTCATGGTCTCTGCATCAGTTCTTGCATCCACATTCCTGCCTCATTTGTGTTCCTGTCCTGACTTCCTTCAGTGATGAGCAGAAATGTGGAAGAGTAATCTGAATAAACCCTTCCCTCTCCAACACGATTTTTGGTCATGGTGGTTTCCTGAAGCAACAAAACTCTGCCGAAGACACTGCTCATCAGACAATGAAGGATCACAAGGAAATCATGAAAAAAGCTGTGTGTTTAAATTTTGGGTGCTTCTCCAGTGCTTACATATGTGCACAAAGACTTTTCTGTTCTCTATAAAGGACTATATCTGAATTGTCAGACCATAGGGTATAGATATAAAATATGAGGGGGTGTTCATAGGTCTATTGCAGGATTATTGGTCTGAGCTTTAATCACTAGCACATGAAAGTTCTTGTAATTCTCCTCAGCAGATAGCAGCAAACAACAGTCAGCAGTAACTGCAAACTGCTCCACCAACAGGAGCTTGAGGATCAGCACCCTCAGCTCCTACAGCGACTAATGTTACAGTTCTCGGGTCTAGGGTGTACAAAAACCTTGAGAATATTTTGAACTCTTTAATGATAAGGGCCTTTGACTTCTTCACTGGCTTTTTATGGCCCTTCATTTTTCTTGTTGTACACCTATTTTTATTGTTGTACAGTTATTTTTCCAATCTTTTTTGAGATTTTTTCTTGTTGTACAGTATTTTTTACAACCCTTTTTGAAAAGAATATATAAAGATTGCAATTCAAAGTAAGAAGGGATTTTCTCCAATGGTCACAGGTGAAATAAGTAATGCTATGGCCTTTTCAAGTAACAATTCAAGCTCCTCAAATCATATCCTTGGTCTTAAAGGATCTGAAATAGTTTCCCATTTTTTTAGTGCAGGAAAATTCTGTATGTATAATTAAAGTTGTATTTTCATGTGGCTTACTGTGATTCACTGTCTCAGAGGCACTTCTATTGTTCCTTGCTCTGGTCTCAAGGTTTCCATTGCTTCAAAGTCTTCTGTGTCTCTCTGAGAATCCAGCAGAACTCCAAGAATTGATGCTTCCTCTGTAGACAATTTGTCTTCTGAGGCTTTCTGCTGGATGTCTCCTGTTATGTACAATGTTTTTGTCAGATGTCCTCTGCTTTCTGCAGAATTTGAGGGCTTTCTTCTCGAATCATGTTAGGTGCCAGGTATAAATGTGTCTTTTATTTCCTCTGATGAAGGCATGAGATTAGAGCCATACTCAAGTTGTGCAAGTACACAGCTAGGCTTAAGCCCAGAACATTTTCTTCTTTGTTCTAACTATTCCTAGGGCCAGGCTAAAAGCTTCTAGACCACCAGGACCCTTTACAATCTTCCAAGCTGATTGATTCAATTTGGCTACTCTCTGCTTCTCACTGAATTGCACTGTTTGAAATAACTGCCTTTGAATTCCAGGAGCTGAACTTCACTGATTTTACTTACTGCATGATCTGAACACAACTGAATGGAGCTGCATGAACTCAACAGAATTGTACTTACTGAAATGCCCTTCAATCCTGACTCATTCCTCACTGGTCTTAAGTCTATTGCCATTCCTGTCTGTTCTCATGAGAATTGAGAGTATTCTATCTCTTATTTATTCTGTCAATCTATTGCTGATATGTCACTTTGTCTGTCCTTAAATTGGTCATCATTATCAAGCATGTCTGCTTCCTTCTACAAACTAAATTTACCTCCATTATTTGGGGTATGTGTACTAATCAGGTGAATATTAAGTGCATGTCTGCACTCCAGTCAGAGGAATTAAAGTTGAGTCATTCCGGTATGATCACATAGACCTAGAAAGCCTTTGGATGTGATCCCTTGCCAGAGCAGTCATGTTACTGAGTTACAATTCCTTTACAGTTTTAATTCTGTTCTAATCCCAAGTGGTAATTCATTCAACAATTTCCATGAAGTTCAGTTCATCAGATTTTAATACCAAACAATCTAACACACTTCAATTAAAAGAAACCCTAATTTTCAAATTACGTGTTTTAGAATAGATGGTAAAAAGATGTAAAAATTCTTTGTTTTCTCTGTTATTGTTGTTTTGGTTTATAAGAAATATCTTTTATTTCTGTAAGAACAGAAAACTGTACAATAAAAATATTGTAGTTTTAGTATACAATGTTCTACAATTTGAGCTGAGGTATTTCAAGCACTCATAACTGGGTTTTCAGTTTTAGCAAAAAAAAAATAATAATTAGAATCTTGCAAATAAAAAGGCATAAGGTTTTTAGCTTTTGGCAGCAACTATGGTAAGTACCTATGAAAACACAATAATAGCTGGTTTAAAATATTACCTGATTACTACCAGTATAATGGAGGAATTCTTCAGGAACATTTTGGGAGGATTTTAAAGATGCTACTGAATATGTTCCAGCAAATTGAAGCAGGAAACCAATGGTGCATATGGCACTGGATTCAGGCAGAGACCCAAGTGAAAACCGAGGACAGCTTGGAGAGGATGGAGGCCCATTCATCAGACCAAGAAGAGACTAGTTAAAGGTAAGGATTCTTAAGGGAAAGAAAGACAATATTGGCATGATCATATTTTTAATTTAATTTTTAAGAATGTTTTGAGATCTCTATATATAACTTCTACATGTCATATCTCCTCCTCTTCATCCAACTTCTCCTATGTTCTCCCAATCTCTCTCAAATTAATACATCTTCTTTATATATATTCAACCTGTTGGTTTGTTCCTAGATATGTGTTTCAGACTGACCAGTTGAGATAGGGTAAAAAACCCTTCAAGAGACTTGCCCTGGAGAAGACAGTTTCCCCACTTTCAACAGCCATTCATTGCTGGTAGCTCTTCATTTAGGAATGGGGCTCTGTGAGATTTTTATCATCTATATGAGAATTGTTGGTAATCAGTCACAGCCAAGAATTGACTTCATAACAATCAAGCATCTTTACAGCCAGCTCTTGAAGGACCCAATGGTGAGACATATAATTTCTAGCAACCCAAGAAGTGACAGAATTGCCCTATTCTGTCCCTTTGCACATGCATCATGGGCCCAATAGGCCCATTTTCATGGGCTCATTCTCCCTGCCCTCTTCTCTCTCCTGTCCTCCCTTTCCCAGAGACTGCCTTTATTTTCTCTTCCAATAAGCATCCCATGAAGACCTACTGCATGTAGTGAGTTGTTGGAACCTACTAGGTAGTTCTTTCAAGGATACTTAATGGAGTTACCATTGTGTAGGTCTTGCATCTTCCCTGCTGTATATAGAAGACCCTGTCTACCAGGACCCTTTGTTGGGCTTAATGTTGAAACACTAGTGGATGTCAATAATGTCTTTAGCTGTCTTCAGTAGTAGGAAATAGTAAGGGTGCTAGCATTAATATGGTATAACTTCATGCAAACAAAGAAATATATTGGTACAAATCATAAACTTTGGTAGGGAGGGGAATCTGGAAAAGTACTCACCCCAGCATATAGAGTTATGCAAAATTTACTGAAACTTATCTTGAACAAAAATGCCGTATCAGGTGTTTGAAACATTTATGGCTTGGGAAGTACATTCTAAGGAGTCATAAGCAAGCAGATGTGGTATTCATTTACTTAATTACCACATAATATCAGAAAATTTTAAAGCAGCAGGACAATCATGAAAGTAGTCTTTACAATTATATGCCTGAAAATTATTCACTGAAGGAAGCCATGGCATCATGGAATGGTACACCATCTATCAAGAAATTTACATAATTCTGGCCCGTTCAAAAAAAAAACAAATGGGTTAAGAAGGATTTTTAGCATTAAAGTTTATCATTAAGAGTACCATAACAGTTTTTAACATGTCTTAATATTGCCAAACTCTACCCCAGCATGTGATGGGGCCCTCTAATTTGACTTATTACTTCTCTATCAATGAGGATAAAACTGCAGTCTTTATGGCCAGAAGGAAACTAACTAGGTGTGGTAAGAATGATATATGGTTCAGCTCTACTTATGTAGTTGGTACCAGTGCCAAACTTCCAGAATCTGAAACCAGTTTTATTTTAGCAATGAATAAACAGGGCATAATTCGGGGGAAAAAATCTGACAAGTGACTCAGCTCCAATTATGTTACAAATCTAAGTCAGGTTTATATTGAAGTTCCTTACAAAGTACCTTTGGCTTCTTTGACAAAGCTGGTCAATGATAACCCAGAAATAGTTGGCAAGATTTGAAGTCTAGGAAGAGTGACTAAGGTGAACTGTGTTTGTGGGTTTCAAGATTGGACTAGCCTCAAGATAAAATAGAAGTCACTTTGCTGTTGTAAAGTACATAAGGTTGGTTTTATGGCCTAGTATTAATGCTCAAGATTTAGGGGGACAGGTTCTGGGATGAACAAAACATAAATTCTATGGTATATGAGTAGAGGTTGGCTCCTAAGATAGCAAATGATGACCAAGTAGGAAACTACATACTTCCCTAACACTCTAGAACAAACAGATTAGCACCTTCATACTTTGAAGAGATATGCCATGTATTACTTTTTTTTGAGGTGGGGAGCTTATCTATCGCTTATTAGTGTATACAAGGACTTTTCCCATTTACATATATCTATGTGATACACTTACTAATCTGTTACAATTTACTAACCTATGATTATAAAATATTTTAACATTGCTTTTACATCATTTGCTAGTCTGTCTGTCTTATGTCAGCTTGACACACAAACTAGAATTATATGAAAAGATGGAATTTTAATTGAGAAAAATGCTTTCATAAAATCATCATTATCATTGATAATGAACAGCAATGTGTATAAGCCAAATAAACCCTTTCCTCACCAACTTGCATTTTCTTAATTGGTCAATGTTGGATAGGGCCCAGCCCATTGTGGGTGGTTTTGTCTCAGGAATGGTCATCATAGGTTGTATAAGAAATCTGAGTAACCCCTGTGAAGCAAGCCAGTAACTAGTAGCTCTCAATGGTGTCTGCATCAGATCTTGCTTCCAGGTTTCTTCCCTATTTGAGTTGCTCTTGTGACTTCATTTGACAAGGAACAGCAATATGGAAGTATAAACTAAATAAACCCATTCCTCTCCAACTTGCATTTTTCGTCATGATGCTTCATTACAGCAAGTGAAACACCAGTTAGCCAGACATGGAAACCTGTACTATTGGGAAGTAGCATGGAAAAAAACCACTGTGTTAGATAGACCCCAGTGAGGTCTGTGACATTTTTAGTTTAATTTTCACTAATACCCTTTGTTTTCACATTTTGAAAGTATTAAAGTATCATTTCCTCTCAAAAACAGGAAGAATAATTTCCTCATCTAAAATTTTGATGTCAAATTATTAATCTTTTTGATGTCATACTTCAGAGATCTAAAATCTCTCATATGGATCCACACTATCAATAACCAACTAACCAAAACAATCCTAAGGAGAAAAACACAGGTGGAGTATCAAAATACTTGATGTCAACTTATACTATGAGGAAATAGTAATACCTAAAAGTAAACCAACAAAGCTGTGCCCATCTAATTTGACAAAGTTTGAAAAATGTACTCTGGATTCAACAAATGGTGTTGCCAATCATGAATATTTATCAGCAGAAGATTTAAATTTAGTCTCATAATTTTTACTTTGTACAAAAATAAATTTACAATGGTTCAGACCTTAATTTAAAGCCTAATGTTTCTTCCAATGACAATTTTTTCTTTCTATCCAGAGTGGCCTAGTTCACTGTTTTCTCAATACCCTCATTTATACTGCATGCATTAAATGTCAAGGAAATAATTATCAATTAACAAATGTACTAAAGGTATGCGTAGGTAGTTCTTAAAAAGAAAAAGAAAAAGTCAATACCTGTTTTTAAACATTTGCAACATTATTTTCTATTGTTATTGTAAAACACCATTACCAAAACAATGTTTACAAAAAAAATAACTTATTTTGGAGGGTAGAAGTCCACACATATAATGGCAGGGAGCATGGCAACAGACAGGGAGGCATGGTGCTGTGGAATTTCTGAGAGCTCATATCTTGAGAAATAATCATGGAAGGGAGATAAAGAATGAGAGAAGGAGACAGACAGACACAGACACACAGAGAATTAGAGAGAGACAGACATTTTGAGAGAGAAAGAGGCAAACAGATAAGAAGGACAGACAGACCCACAGACAAAGAAACTTGGGGGGGGGAGTGAATGGCTAGAGACTTTTGAAACCCATCTTCCTCCTGCAAAAAGTACAAACCTTCTAATATGTCTGAAATATTTCCACAAACTGGAGTTGAAGCATTCATATATGAAGCATTCAACACCTCTGAGGGCCATTCTCATTCAAACTATCATACTAGTTATCAGAGATATGCAAATTAAAACTACTTTGAGATATCATCTCACTCTAGGCAGTGATCAAGAGATTTGAGAACCAATAATGAAAATGTAGGGACAGAGAAATTTTTGTTCACTACTTGTAGGGGTGCAAATTAATACAGACATTATGGAAATCAGTTTGGAGTTTTCTTAAAAAAAGAACCTAACTAACTGTTTTTCTTAGTCAGGGTTTCTATTCCTGCACAAACATCATGACCAAGAAGCAAGTTGGGGAGGAAAGGGTTTATTGAGCTTACACTTCCATGTTGCACTTCATCACTAAAGGAAGTCAGGACTGGAACTCAAGCAGGTCAGGAAGCAGGAGCTGATGCAGAGGCCACGGAGGGATGTTTCTTACTGGCTTGCTTCCCCTGGCTTGCTCAGCCTGCTCTCTTACAGAACCCAAGAGCACCATTCCAAACGTGGTACCACATACAAGGGGCCCTTCCCCACTTGATCACTAATTGAGAAAATGTCTCACAGCTGGATCTCGTGGAGGCTCCTTTCTCTGTGATAACTCCTGCCTGTGTCAAGTTGACACACAAAACCAGCCAGTACAATTGACCCCTTGTCAACTTAACACACAAACACATCACTATTAAGCCTCAACCCTTACTTTCCTATTCATCCCGAAGATCTAAATTACTTTAAAAGTCCCACAGTCTTTACATATTAAAAGTTCAATAACTTTAAAATATCCAATATCTTTAAAATTCAATGTCTTTTAAAAATTCAAAGTCTTGTAACTGTGGGCTCCACTAAAATACTTTTTTTCCTTCAAGAGGGAAACATATCAGGGCACAGTCACAACCAAAAGCAAAACACAAACTCCAATGGTTCAATGTCTGGGACCCAACTCACAGTTTTCCAGGCTCCTCCAAGGGTGTGGGTCACTTCTCCAGCTCTGCCCTTTGTAGCACACAGCTTGTCTTCTAGGCTCCAGCTGCCTGTACTCCACTGCTGCTGCTGTTCTTGGTGGTCATCTCATGGCACTAGCATTTTCCAAAACACTGCTGACTTCTACTGTAATTAGGCTTCACCAATAGCCTCTCATAGACTCTCTTCATGTTGACAAGCCCCTGCTCCTATGCATGACCCCTTCAAGACCTGGGCCATCAATTGCAGCTGAGGCTGCACCTTCACCAATGGCTTTCCATGGCCTCTCACTGTTCCAAGAGCCTCAGCTGCTCTTCATGACCCCTTCATGCCTTCAAAACCAGTACCAGTACTGGGTGACTCTTACACAGTATCAGGTCCAGACACAGCACAAAATACAACTGTGGCTATCTCTAGAACACACTCTCTGTGCTCTCAGAAAACACTCCGAAGAAGATTTTATCTCAGTGATGCTGTTCTCTTCTTAATCACTACCAATTTCCTAGCTCCAGCTAACCAGAATCAATAGTCCCAGTAACACAAAGGTTTGCTTTAGTGGTTCTGGTATCTTTTTACTCACAGCTGATTCTTCATCCCCAGCTAACCAAAACCACAGAATCTTCACAATCAAAACATGGCCACGGTAAGAGTCTTTAATCTTCCCTCTGAAATTTCACAAGCCAGGCCTCCATTTTTTGCACTGTTCTTAACATTGTCTTCCAAGCTCCTACAGAACTTTCCACAGAGCTCTTAACAACGAATGGATCATCTAGCCCGAAGTCCCAAAGTCCTTCCACAGTCCTCCCCAAAACATGGTCACGTTGTCACAGGAATATTCCACTCCTGGTACCAATTTGTCTTATTCAGGGTTTCTATTCCTGCACAAACATCATGATGAAGAAGCAAGTTGGGGAGGAAAGGGTTTATTGAGCTTACACTTCCGCATTGCAGTTCATCACTAAAGGAAGTCAGGACTGGAACCCAAGCAGGTCAGGAAGCAGGAGCTAATGCAGAGGCGATGGAGGGATGTTTCTTACTGGCTTGCTTCCCCTGGCTTGCTCAGCCTGCTCTCTTATAGAAGCCAAGAATACTAGCCCAGGGATGGTACCACTCACAAGGGGCCTTCCCCACTTGATCACTAATTGAGAAAATGCCTCACAGTTGGATCTCATGGAGGCACTTCCCCAACTGAAACTCCTTTCTCTGTGATAACTTCAGCCTGTGTCAAGTTGACACACAAAACCAGCCAGTACACTAACTAGCTAAATAAATAAATAAATAAATACATACATAAATACATAAGTAAACAAGGAACTATTATGTGACCCAGCTATATAAATCTTGGGCATAATCTCAGAGACTTCTAGTCAGCCCCAAAGGAAATTCAATTCTCAAAAGCACAATGCATATCAGAAATGATAGTCTTGGATCATCTCAAACTAGAATACAGAAGGGTTGCTAAAAACCTATAGCCAACATTTCTCAGAAACCTACAAAATGTATTTCTACTCACCAGACAGGGCCACTTTCCTTAACGTAGACCTATGGTTACATATCAAAGTCCATGGTAGCCTCCAGCCTCCTTCAGTGTCCAGTCACATTTACTTGCTATGCATTTCAAAGACCTCCTAGACTCAAGATTTTGTAGTTCCCAGGCATCATTCCTCCTAGATATAAGTTTATTCTCTGCATAATGGCAAGGTATTTCTTTTTTCTCCTTCCTCTACTATTCTTATATCTCTTACAAACATCTCTGGAAATGTGCAGTCTGCTCTTTTTCTTTGTGCTCTTGATTTTTCTGCGTACAACTGGATTCTTTTTTCTCTTATGTACAATATAAAGTTTCCTTCCAAACCATGGAGCAGCATTCCAGTTGTTTCTTTACTCTTCCCAGCATTTATACCTCCATAACCTACCACAGAAGTATTTGCACCCAGAGTTTACTGCAACTCTCTTCACAATAGCTAAGAAATGGAGACAACCTGCATGTCTCACAACAGATTAATGGATAATGAAAACTGTATATATAAAAAACATGACAGTCAACTATAAAGAAAAATTAAATGGAATCTTCAGGAAAAAGAATTAGGAAAGCATAATATTAAGCAGCATGACTTTATCTGAGGGGGAAAAGGGTGACATTCAGAAAGGAGACAAAGAGTGGATCGTATTAGCTAGTGAAGAAGAACAGAATGTTGTCAAAAAGATATGTGATCTATGAAAAAAATTAAAAAGGTATATTTTTTCTAGTTTCAAATCTTTTTATTTCGTGGTAGACAAGCAAATCTAACTTTCTGGAAAATCAACCTGAAAGAAATTTAAAAGCGCAGAACAAGATCCCACCCAGTACAAACACCAGCTACAGCTCGAATCCTCGGGTATTCAGACACATCCAGCTTCACAGGTGAGTCCTTAAACCCCTCCCTGAAACCTGGTATACCAGGATCCTTGTGACTCCACAAAACCAATTCCCCACCCAGCCAGCGACCAGCATGCCTTCCAGTCCCCAGCTATTGTTGTGATCATAAAAAGAGAAATAGGCATAAGAATATGTTCTAGGGAGGTATGGTGAGGTGTGGGGTGTGACTCAGAGAGCCCATACCTAGGCATCCCTTTCCCATGTGGGACCAGACATACAACAGCATATTATAGAATAGAGTTTATTTAGGGTATAGGGTGAGGAGTTGAGAGTGTAGTGGAAGAAAACTTCCCTAAATTAAAGAGAGAGATGGCCATAAAGGTAAAAAAAAGCCTTTAGAACACCAAATAAATGAGACCAGAAAAGAAAATCCTCTCTTCACATAATAACCAAAACAATAAATGTACAGAACAAACAGAATATTAAGAGCTGCAAGAGGAAAGGGACAAGTATCATTCAAAGGTAGACCCATCAGAATTACACCAGACTTCTCACCAGAGATTATGAAATACAGAAGAGCCTGCCCAGAAGTTATGCAGATTCTAAGAGAGCCCAAATGCCAGCCCAGGCTTCTATACCCAGAAAATCTCTCAATGAACATAAATGGAGCACCCAAAAGTTCCAGGACAAAACCAAATTCAAACAGTATCTATTTACCAATCCAGGCCTACATAAAATCCTATAAGAAAAAAAAATCCTATAAGAAAAATGCCAACATAAGGAAGGTACATACATCAAAGAAAGGACAAGATGCTAAGAATTTCACAACAAAGCCAAAAGGAGAGAACCACAAGCACATAAAGCTACCAACAAAAACAAGCATATAAGGAAGCAACAGTCATCTCTCTTTAATATCTCTAAATATTAAAGGACTCAACTCACCTATAAAACCACATACTCTAACAGACTGGCTACATAAACAAGATCCAGCATTTTGCTGCATATAAGAAACACACCTCAACTACAAAGAGAGCCACTATCTCAAGAGTAAAAGGTTGGAAAAAGATCTTCCAAGCAAATGGTCCCAAGAAACAAACTGGAGTTGCCATGCCATCCTAATATCCAATGAGACAGATTTTTAACCAAACGTTATCAAGTGTAATGATGAAGAATACTTCATACACATCAAGAGGAAAATCCATGAAGAAAATATCTCAATTCTGAACACATATGCCCCAAACACAAGAGTACCCACTTTCATAAAAGAAACTTTACTAAAGCTCAATTTACATATTAAAACACACACAATTATACTGGGACATTCAATGGTCCACTCTAACTAATGAACAGGTTATTGAAACGGAAACTAAACAGAGACACAGTGAGACTAAGAAAGGTTATGAACAAAATGAATTTGCCATATATATATAGAACACTTCACCCTAAAAGAAAAAATACACCTTCTTCTCAGCACCTCATGGTAGCTTCTCCAAAATCAGCCATATAATTGGTCACAAAATAACCGTCAACCTGTCCAAGAAGATTGAAATAATCCCATGCATCCTTTCAGATCACCATGGCCTAAGGCTGATCTTCAATAACAGCTAAAACAATAGAAAGACCATATATACATGGACACTGAACAATTCTCTAATCAATGATAACTTGTTCAGGGAAGAAAGAAAGAAAGAAATTAAAGACTTACTGAAATTTAATGAAAATGTTGACACATCTTATCCAAACTTATAGGACAAAATGAAAACAGTGCTAAGAGGAAAATTCATAGCACTAAGTGTCCTTGTAAAGAAACTAGAGAGATCTTACACTAGCAACTTAACAGCACACCTGCGAGCTCTAGAACAAAAAGAAGCAAACACAACCAAGAGGAGGAGAAGGCAAGAAATAGTAAAACTCAGGGTTGAAATCATCCAAATAGAAACAAAGAATGAAAAGATTTAACAAAACCTAAACATTGTTTTTGAGATATTTAACAGGATAGATAAACCCTTAGCCAAACTAAAGTGCCCAGGGGCATTATCCAAATTATCAAAATCAGAAATGTAAAGGGAGACATAAAAATGAAAAGGGAAAGAAATGGAAGATATTCAATAAATCCTCAGATCCCACTGCAAAATTCTATACTCAACAAAACTGGAAAGTCTAGAGGAAATAGAAAGTTTTCTAGACAGATACCATATACCATAGTTAAATCAAGAGTAAGCAAACTATCTATATAGACCCATATCCTATAAGAAAATAGAGGAAGTCATTAAAAACCTCCCAACCAAAAAAGCCCAGGGCCAGATGGTTTTAGTGCAGCATTCTATCAGACCTTCAAAGAAGACCTGATAGCAATATTCCTCAAACTATTTCATGAAATAGACACAGAAATCACACTACCTGATTCATTTTATGAAGCCACAATTACTCTGATACCTAAGCCACACAAGGACCTTACCAAAAAACAAAAAAACAAAAAACTTCAGACCAATCTCACTTATAAATATCAATGGAAAAATACTCAATGAAATTCTTGTAAACCAAATCCGAGAAAACATCAAAACTATAATCCGCCACAATCAAGTAGGCTTTATTCCAGGGATGTAAGATGAGTTCAATATACAAAAGTCTATTAATATAATCCACAATATAAAGAAAAGATCACCTATTTATCTCCTTAGATATAGGAAAAGCATTTGACAAAATACAGCACCCCTTCTTGTCGAAAGTACTGGAGATATCAGGAATTCAAGGCTTTTACATAAACATAATAAAAGCAATTTACTGCAAACCAACAGCTAATATCAAATTAAATGGAGAGATACTTGAAGTAATCCCACTAATATCTAGGACAAGACAAGAATACCACTCCCCCCCATATTTATTCAATATAGTACTCGAAGTGTTAGCTAGAACAATAAGATAATACAAAGAGATCAAGGAAATACAAATTGGCACAGAAGAAATAAATGTATCACTATTTGCAGATGATATGATATTATCCATAAGCAACCCCAAAATTTCTACAAGAAAACCTCTCTAGCTGATAAACAACTTCAGCAAAGTGGCTGGATATAGAAGTAGCTCAAATAAAAAAATCAGCAGTCTTCCTTTATACAAATAAACAGGCTGAGAAGGAAATTAAGGAAACAACTCCCTATAAAATAGTCACAAATAATATAAAATATCTTGGGGTAACTGACAAAACGAGTGAAATATCTATATGACAATAACTTCAAGTATCTCTAGAAAGAAATGGAAGATCTCAGAAAAGGGAGGTATCTCTCATGCTCATGGATTGGAAGAATTAACATAGTAAAAATGGCCATCCTACCAAAGGCAATCTACAGAATCACTGTAATCTCCACCAAACTCCCAACACAGTTCTCCACAGATGTGGAAAGAGCAATTCTCAAGTTTGTCTAGAGAGGCAAAAATCCCAGAAAAGTGAAAACAATACTTCATAATAAAAGAGGAGCTGGAGGAATCATCATCCCTGATCTCAAGCTCTACTACAGAGCAACAGTGATTAAAAACTGCCTGATATTGGTACAGAGACAGATAGGTTGATCAGTTGAACAGAACTGAAAACCCAGAAATAAAACAACACAATTTGTCAAGAATTGATAAATGGAATTTCATGAAAATGGAAAGCTCTGTAAGGCAAAGGCCATAGTCAATAATAAGACAAATCAGACCTCTATCTGATGTAGGATTGGTGAAGATCTTTTCCCAATTTGTTGGTTGCCGATTTGTCGTTTTGATGGTGTCCTTTGCCGTACAGAAACTTTGTAATTTTATGAGGTCCCATTTGTCAATTCTTGATCTTAGAGCATATGCTATTGGTGTTCTCTTCAGAAACTTTCTCACTGTACCGATGTCCTCAAGGGTCTTCCCCAGTTTCTTTTCTATTAGCTTCAGAGTGTCTGGCTTTATGTGGAGGTCCTTGATCCATTTGGATTTGAGCTTAGTACAAGGAGATAAGGATGGATCAATTCGCATTCTTCTGCATGCTGACCTCCAGTTGAACCAGCACCATTTGTTGAAAAGGCTATCTTTTTTTCCATTGGATGTTTTCAGCCCCTTTGTCGAGGATCAAGTGGCCATAGGTGTGTGGGTTCATTTCTGGATCTTCAATCCTCTTCCATTGATCTGCGTGCCTGTCACTGTACCAATACCATGCAGTTTTTAACATTATTGCTCTGTAGTATTGCTTGAGGTCAGGGATACTGATTCCCCCAGACTTTCTTTTGTTGCTGAGAATAGTTTTAGCTATCCTGGGTTTTTTGTTATTCCAGATGAATTTTAGAATTGCTCTTTCTAACTCTGTGAAGAATTGAGTTGGAATTTTGATGGGTATTGCATTGAATCTGTATATTGCTTTTGGCAAAATGGCCATTTTAACTATATTGATCCTGCCGATCCATGAGCATGGGAGTTTTTCCCATTTTTTGAGATATTCTTCCATTTTCTTCTTCAGAGTCTTGAAGTTCTTGTCATACAGATCTTTCACATGTTTGGTAAGAGTCACCCCAAGGTACTTTATACTGTTTGTGGCTATTGTGAAGACGGTCATTTCCCTAATTTCTTTTTCAGCCTGCTTATCCTTTGAGTATAGGAAGGCCACTGATTTGCTTGAGTTGATTTTATAACCTGCTACTTTACTGAAGTTATTTATCAGCTGTAGGAGTTCTCTAGTGGAGTTTTTTTTTCTAGTGGAGTTTTTTGGGTCACTTAGGTAGACTATCATGTCATCTGCAAATAATGATAGTTTGACTTCTTCCTTTCCAATTTGTATCCCTTTGACCTCCTTATGTTGTCTAATTGCCTCAAGTACAATATTTAAAAGATAAGGAGAAAGGGGGCAGCCCTGTCTCGTCCCTGATTTTAGTGGGATTGCTTCAAGTTTCTCTCCATTTAGTTTGATGCTGGCTACCGGTTTGATGTATATTGCTTTAACAATGTTTAGGTATGGGCCTTGAATTCCTGTTCTTTCCAAGACTTTAAGCATGAAAGGATGCTGAATTTTGTCAAATGCTTTATCAGCATCCAATGAAATGACCATGTGGTTTTTTTCTTTGAGTTTGTTTATGTAGTGGATTGCATTGATGGATTTCCGTATATTGAACCAACCCTGCATCCCTGGGATAAGGCCTACTTGATCATGGTGGATGATCGTTTTGATGTGTTCTTAGATTCGGTTGGCAAGAATTTTATTGAGTATTTTTGCATCGATGTTCATAAGGGAGATTGATCTGAAGTTTTCTTTCTTTGTTGGAGAGGGCTAATTTCCAATATATATAAAGAACTCAAGAAGTTAGACTCCACAAAACCAAACAATCCTATTAAAAATTGGGGTACAGAGTTAAACAAAGAATTCTCACCTGAAGAACTTCAGATGGCAGAGAAACACCTTAAAAAATGCTCAACTTCATTAGTCATTAGGGAAATGCAAATCAAAACAACCCTGAGATTTCACCTTACACCAATCAGAATGGCTAAGATTAAAAATTCAGGAGACAGCAGGTGTTGGCAAGGATGTGGAGAAAGAGGAACACTCCTCCACTGTTGGTGTGGGTTGCAAACTGGTACAACCACTCTGGAAATCAGTCTGGCGGTTCCTCCTAAAACTGGGCAGCTCACTTCCAGAAGATCCTGCTATACCACTCAAAAGACTCCCAAAAGACTCCCCAGCATGTAATAAGGATACATGTTCCACTATGTTCATAGCAGCCCTATTTATAATTGCCAGAAATTGGAAAGAACCCAGGTATCCCTCAACAGAAGAGTGGATGCAAAAAATGTGGTATATATACACAATGGAGTACTATTCAGCCATTAGAAACAATGAATTCATGAAATTCTTTGGCAAATGGATGGAGCTGGAGAATATCATACTAAGTGAGGTAACCCAGACTCAAAAGATGAATCATGGTATGCACTCACTAATAAGTGGATATTAACCTAGAAAACTGGAATACCCAAAGCATAATCCACACATCAAATGAGGTACAAGAAGGACGGAGGAGTGGCCCCTTGTTCTTAAAAGACTCAGTGAAGTAGTATAGATCAAAATCAGAACAGGGAAGTGGGAAGGGTTGGGTGGGAAAACAGGGGGAGGGAAAGGGACTGATGGGACTTTCGGGGAGTGGGGGTCCAGAAAAGGGGAAATCATTTGAAATTTAAATAAATATATCAATAAATTAAAAAAAAATTGAAAAAAAAAGAGAGAAAAAGAAAAAAAAGAAAGACAAATCAGCAACCTATGGATTGGGAAAAAACTTCATTAACTCTACAACCAATAGTGAACTAATATCCAAAATAGATAAAGTACTCAGAAAGCTAACAACCAAAAACCAAACAACCCAATCAAAAAATGGGGTATAAAACTAAACTGAGAATTTACAACAGAGGAATTTCCAGTGCCAGAGAAGCACATAAAGAAATGTTTAAAGTCCTTAGTGATTAGATAAATACAAATCAAAATGACCCTGAGATTCCATCTTATAATAATCACAATGGCTAAGATCAAAACCCTAGATGACAACACATGTTGCAGAGGATGTGAAGAAAGAAGGACACTCCTCCATTGCTGGTGAGATTGCAAACTGGTACAAACACTCTGGAAATCAATCTTAAAGTTCCTCAAAAGATTGGGAATAAATCTACCGGAAGAACCAGCAATACCACTCTTGGAAATACACCCAAAAGATGCCCCAGCAGGCCACAGGGGCATGTGTCGCACTATATATGTAGCACTCTTATTTATGATAGCCATAAGCTGGAAACAAACCAGATGCCTCAAGACAAAAGAATGGATACAGAAAATATGGTTCATTGATACAATGGAATACTACTCAGCTTTTAAGAGTGAGGATATCCTGAGTTTTGCAGGCAAATGGATGAACTAGTAAATATCATCCTGATAGAGGCAAATCAGACCCAAAAGGACATGCATGGTATGTACTAATAAATGGATATTAGCTAAAAATTAAAAAAAAAAAGAATTCCCAAGATACAATCCACAGAACTCACAAAGGTCAACAAGTTGAAGTGCACAAGTGACAGTGCCAAAGTCTCACTTGTGAGGGAGAAGAAAGCAATCACAAGTGGGGAGAGAGGGAGGGAGGGACCTGGGAATCAAAGTAAACGGGGGAGTGAGTATGGGGCAGAGGGGAACCTGATCTGGTATAGGGTGGTAGAAAGGCTTGAAGCCCTGAAGGGCAGCAGAATGAATGAAAATGGGCAATCTCTGGAGGAAGAATGGTGGGAGGACCATCCAGAATGCACCAACCAGAGTCCTGGGAGGTGAGAGACTCTCAGGACTTAATGGGAGGGAACCTCGAAGAAATGCCCTACAGTGGGGAGAGGGAACTTGTAGAGACCACCTTCAGCAGAAAGACAGTGCTATAAGTGAGAGATGGGATTGCTATCCCACTGTCAAAACTCCAACCCATGATTGTTCCTGTCTGAAAGAACTGCAAGGATGGAAATGGAGTAGAGCTTGAGGAAAAGAAGCTCTAAGGCCCAACGTGTAATCCAGCTAAAGAGGGAGGCCCCAAGGCCCGACTCTATTACTGAGGCTATCAAGCACTCACAAAAATGGACTATCACAAAAATGGACTATCTGCCCTCTGAAAGATCCAACGAGCAGCTGAAAGTGTCAGAAACAGATATTTGCACCCAAATAACTAACAGAAGTTGATGACCTCTCTGATTGAATTAGGAAAAATCTGGAAGAATCTGAGAAGGGCAACTCTGCAGCACTAAAGTCTCAATTAACCTTGACCCCTGAGATCTCTCAGACACCGAGTCACCAACTAGGCAGCATACACTAGCTGATAAGAGGCCCTCAATACATATACAGAAGAGGACTGCTGGGTCTGGATTCAGTCAGAGAAGATGCACCTAATCCTCAAGAGACTGGAAGCTTCAGGGAGTTTTGAGGTCTAGTGGGGTGGGGAGGGGAGTGAGGACATCCTCATTGAGACAGGGAGAGCATGTAGGAGGTATGGGTAGATGAGGAGGAGAATAAAATCTAGAATGTAAAAATCAAAAAGAAATATAAACTATATATACTTAAAAGAGAAAGTAGAGAGATCATACACTAGCAGTTTAATAGCTCATCTGAAAGCTCTAGAAAAAAAAAAAAAAGCAAATATTCCCAAGAGGACTAGATGACAGGAAATAATTTAACTCAGGGCAGAAATTAACCAGTAGAAACAAAAGAAGTATACAAATAATCTAAAAACTGGGATCTGGTTCTTTGAAAAAGTCAACAAGATAGATAAACCCTTAGCCATACTAATCAGAGAACACAAAGAGAGTGTAGTTGCTATTCCTGGTTGTCAACTTGACTATATCTGGAATGAACTACAGTCTAGAATTGTAAGGCTCACCTATGATCCTAATATGGAGGCTCAGAGATATAAGTTTCTGACCTGGATCTTGGCATGGAGACCTTGAAGCATAGTGGCTAAGATAAGGAGATCTCTGAATTCAAGATCATTAGGAATTAAAGGCAAGGATGCACACACCTTTAATCTGGGCCATACCTTCTGCTGGAGACCCACATGCCAATAATCTGGGCCACACCCTCTGTTGGAGACCTACAGCCTTTAATCTGAGCTACACCCTCTGCTGGAGATATATAAGGACATTGGAAGAAGGAAGATTCTCTCTCACTCTTCCTTGCCTGCTTGCTTCGTGGGACTGAGAAACTGCTAGATCCTTGGACTTCCATCCACAGCTGCTGCTGATCATTGTTGGGGAGTTGGACTATAGACTGTAAGTCATTGACAAATTCCCTAACTATATAAAGACTATCCATATGTTCTGTGAGTCTAGAGAACCCAAACTAATACAGAAGTTGGTACTGGGAGTGGTTCTAGAGAAGCAGAAGTATAAGGATGAATGTTTCAAAATTTTGGAGTTGGTTGGTTGATCCAATAGCACCCTCAACTACTGAAACTTCTCCAGATTCTCTCCCTCCTGGGAGCTCGGAGAATATTGAAGACCCGTGGATGAAACTATATCTCAAGCTTAAAGAAGCTAATGCCTTTGATTATCTTGATGATTAGGTGATTCGGTGGTATACAATACTTTCTCCAAGTTGGGGAAAAAATCAGAAAATGATTTTGCTGGCTGGTTGCTCTTAGCATCTTGGGAAAAAACAATGAAGGAAAGGAAGGAGTTGTGTGATAAAATCGAAGAGCTCCAGACTCAAGTAAACAATCTAAACGTTGCTAAGTGTGCCTTGAAGAGAATCTACTCTCTAGCAGCCATAGAGCTCAAGTAGCAGAAAATCAAACTGTAGCCCTCATTATAAGGTTGGCTGAATTACAGCAAAAATTTAAGCCTCAACCTCAGAAGGTGTCAGCAGTTAAAGTAAGGGCATTAATTGGCAAAGAATGGGATCCTATAACTTGGGATGGGGATGTGTGGGAAGACCCTGTTGAAATTGAGAATTTTGAATCTTCAGATTTTCAAGTATTTGCTCTACCTGAAGAAGTAGTACCCTCAGTCCGACCCCTTGAAATAATGCCTTCTCCACCTGAGGAAATTAATCCCTCAAAGCCTGATAATCCAGCAGGGACTTTTGCTGACAATACTGATGTTTCTCAGGGCCCACCAATAGTTTCTTCTAGACCTATAACCAGACTCAAGGCAAAGCAGGCCCCTAAAGGGGAGATAGAAAGTGTAGTCCATGAGGAAATACACTATACTAATAAGGGGCTTAATGAGTTTGCTAATTCATTCAAGCAGAAGTCTGGGGAATATGCATGGTAATGGGTTTTAAGGGTGTGGGATAATGGTGGAAGGAAGATAAAACTAGAGCAGGCTGAGTTTATTGGCATGGGCCCTCTGAGTGGAGATTCTTGGTTTAATATGGAAGCTCGCTCTCACTCTTCCTTGCCTACTTGCTTCGTGGGACTGAGAAATTGCTAGATCCTTGGACTTCCATTCACAGCTGCTGCTGATCATTGTTGGGGAGTTGGACTATAGACTGTACGTCATTGACAAATTCCCTAACTATATAAAGACTATACATACATTCTGTGACTCTAGAGAACCCAAACTAATACAGACAGTATCCAAATTAACAAAATCAGGAATGAAAAGGAAGATGTAACAATGGAAACTGAGGAAATTAAAAAAAAAAAAAATCTGATCCTACTATAAAAGTCTATACTCAACAAAATTGGGAAACCTGGATGAAATGGATGATTTTCTAGACAGAACCCGGTACCAAAATTAAATCATGGTCAGATAAACCATCCAAACAGCCCTATAACCCTCAAGGAAATAGAAGCAGTCATTAAATGTCTCCAAATCAAAAAACTCAGGGACAGATTATTTCAGTGCATAAGTTTATCAGATCATCAAAGAATATATAATATCAATACTCCTCAAACTATTTTTTAAAATAGAAAAAGAAGAAACACTACCCAATTCTTTCTATGAAGCCACAGTTATATTGATACCTAGACCACAAAAAGAACCAACAAAGAATGAGAACTACAAACCAATTTCCCTTATGAACATTGATGCAAAAATACTCAATGAAATTCTTGCAAACTGAATCCAGGAACAAATCAAAACAATCATCCACCATGATCAAGTAGGCTTCATCCCAGGGATTCAGGGATGGTTCAATATATGGAAACCCATCAATGTTATTCACCATATAAACAAACTCAAAGGAAAAAAAAGCAGATAATCATTTCATTATATGCTGAGAAAGTGTTTGACAAAATACAACACCCACTCATGTTAAAAGTATTGGAGGGATCAGGAATTCTAGGTGTGTACCTAAATATAATAATAGCAGCATACAGCAAACCAATAGATAAAGTCAAACTAAATGAGGAGAAATGCAAAGCAATCCCATTAAAGTAAGGGACAAGACAAGGCTTTCCACTCTCTTCCTATCTCTTCAATATAGTACTTGAAATTCTAGTCAGAGCAATTAGACAACAAAAAGAGATCAAAGGGATACAAATTAGAATCAAGAAAGTCAAGATATCACTATTTGCAGTGGATATAATAGTATATATATGCAACCCCAAAACTCTACTAGAGAGCTCCTACAGCCTATAAACTATTTCAGTAAAGTGTATGGATATTTATTAACTAATACAAATCAGTATTTGTATTCCCCTACTACAGTATATGCCTTCTTTTACTAAACGGATAAATGCGCTAAGACAGAAATTAGGGAAATGACACCCTTCACAATAGTCACAAATAATATAAAATATGTAAGTGTGATTTTAATTAAACAACTGAAATACCTGTAGGACAAGAAATTCAAGTCTCTGAAGAAAGAAATTGAAGAAGACCTCAGAAGATGAAAAGATTTCCCATGCTCATGGATTGGCAGGATTATTATAGTAAAAATGGACATCTTAACAAAAGTAATCTACAAATTCAATGCAATACCCATCAAAATTCCAACTCAATTCTTCATAGAATTAGAAAGAGCAATTCTCATATTCCTTTGGAGTAAAAAACAACCTAGAATAGCGAAAAATATTCTAAACAATTAAAAACATTTCTGGGGGTATCACCATCCCTGACCTCAAGCTATACTATAGAGCAGTAGTGATAAAACTGCATAGAATTGGTCCAGAAACAGTCAAGTAGATCAATGGAATAGAATTGAAGACCCAGAAATGAAACCACACACCTATGGCCACTTGATCCTTGGCAAAGCAGCTAAAACCATCCTGTAGAAAAAAAAAAAAAAAAGACAGCATTTTTAACAAATGGTGCTGCTTCAACTGGCAGTCTGCATGTAGAAGAATGCAAATTGATACCTTCCTATCTCCTTCCACAAAGCTCAAGTCCAAATGGATAAAGAATCTCCACATAAAACCCTATCTCTGTATAGAAGAGAAAATTGGGGAAAGCCTTGAATACTTGGGCACAGGGGAAAACTTCCTGAACAGAACACTAATGGATTATGCATTAAGAGCAACAATCACCAAATGGGACCTCATAAAATTGCAAAGCTTCTGTAAAGCAAAGGATACTATCAATAGGACAAAATGGCAACCTGCAGATTGGGAAAAGATATTTACCAACCTTACATCTGATAGAGGCCTAATATCCAAAATATACAAAGAACTAAAGAAGGCAGACTCCAGAGAACCAAATAACCCTATTAAAAAGTTGAGTACAGTGCTAACTAGAGAATTCTTAACTACTCCTTGGAATATACCCAAAAGATGCTGCATCATATAACAAGGACATATGCTCCACTAGCAGCCAGAAGCTGAAAACAACCCAGATGTTTCTCAACAGAAGAATGGATACAGAAAATGTGATACATGTACACAATTGAGTACTATGCAGAGGTTAAAAACAATGATGTCATGAAATTTATAGGCAAATGGATAGAACTAGAAAGTATCATCCTGAGTGAGGTAACCTAGACACAAAAGAACATACATGATATATACACACTAATCAGTGGATATTATCCACCAAAGCTCACAATGCCCATGATACAAACTACAGACCATATGGAGCATAGAAGGAAGACAGGGGGGTGGTTGTATGCTTCAGTCCTTCATTGAGGGGGAATCAGGACCATTGTGGGAGGTTGAAGGAGAGGTGGCAAGGGAGGGAGAAAAGAGGGGAAGGAAATGATGGTGTCAGTATCAGAAACTGGAGGAGATGTAAGAGAAATACATAGGGTCAGAAAATCGAATAAAAATAGATAACATGAGAGGGTGATGAGGAACTGGGTATAACCACTGGAGGGTCCCAGATACAAGTGAAATGTGAGGATCCCAGGACCCAATGGAATTGACTTTAGTGGTAATGAGCAGAGAAGGAGGAAATAGATCCTTTGCAGACCACCTCCAGTAGATTGACACAGCCTCTGGTCAAGGGATGGGGCCACCCACCCATCTCAATGTTTCTTAACCCATAAATGTACCTCTCCAAAGGAATAACAGGGACAAAATAAATGAAACAGAATCTGAAGGAAGGGCCAACTGGGAATGGCCCTACCTGTGGATACATCATGTTTGCAGACACAAACATAGCCTTCTGTGCATAGCCTGCCAGGATAGAGTGATCTCCCAACAGTACTTTCCCTTCTGAGTGCAGAGGTGAGATCTCCAATTTCTCTCTGGAGGGGACCAGCTAGGAGCACACAGGGCATAAGATCATTGGAGCATCTGAGACCCGAAGTCTTCCGCTGCCATTTGCACCATGGAGTCAAGAGAATCCACAGCCGTCTGTGCATAGCCCTCCAGGAGAGATTGATCTCCCAGCAGCACTTTCACTTCTGAGCATAGAGGAGTAAGGACACAGGCTTACAGGCCCACAGGAGGAACAAACTCTAGCCAGAGACAATACCAACTAACACCAGAGATAACCAGATGGTGAAATGCAAGTATAAGAACAAGGGCAACAGAAACCAAGGTCACATGGCAGCATCAGAACCCAGTTCTCCCACCACAGCAAGTCCCGGATATCCCAACACACCGGAAAATCAAGAGTTGTATTTAAAATCGTATCTCATGATGCTGATAGAGGGCTTCAAGAAAGGCATAAATAACGCCCTTGAAGAAATACAGGAGAACATCAGTCAACAGGTAAAAGCAGTAAAGTAGAAACACAAAAAACACTTAAAGAAATATAGGAGATCATGGGTCAACAGACAGAAGCCCTTAAAGAAGAAACACAAAAATTCCTTAAAGAATTACAGGAGACTCCCCGCTGCCATCTTCCCTGCCTTCTGGGGCAGAAAAGCAGCACCAGCAACTGAGATATCCTGAGTTTAAGATCTCTGGGGGCGCAAACCACTAGGGGTGTGCCTGTGCCCAGATTTGAGCACATAAGCAGTTCATGGGGTCTGTGTCCTACGTGGAGATCAGCAGAGGGAGTGATCCCCCGCTGCCATCTTCCCTGCCTGCAGGGGCAGAAAAGCACCACCAGGAACTGAGATATCCTGAGTTTAAGATCTCTGGGGCCACAAACCATCAGGGGTCTCCCTGTGCCCAGGACCTGAGCACATAAGTGATTCATCTACCAGCCAGCCTGTGGTAGGGCCTGTGTCCTATGTGGGGATCAGCAGAGGGAGTGACTCTCCTCCTTTATCTTTGCTCCATACAGCAGAGCAGTTGGGGAGCACCTGGTTCACTGAGACAACCCAAGTATACCATTACTTGAGGCAAGACTCAGCAGGGTTCCAACTGCACAAAAGAGGAAGGCAGCACATCAACAATCTGGACCAGAGGAAACCCAGGCATCCAGTGTCATGAAAATAGCCTTAAAGGTCCACAGGAGGTTGAATCACCAGCCAGTGACAATAAGATCATCTAGCACCAGTGAGAACTAGATGGCTAAAGGCAAACATAGGAATGTTACTAACAGAAACCAAGGCATTATGGTAGCATCTGAACCCAATTCTCCAACAACAGCAAATCCTGGATACACCAACATACCCGAAAAACAAGAGTTGGATTTAAAATCACTGATCATGGTGCTGTTAGAGGAACACATGAAGGACATAAATAAATCTCTTAAAGAAATTCAGGAGAAAAATGATCAAAAGCTAGAAACCCTTACAAGAAAAACACAAATATCACTTAAAGAAATTCAGGAGAATATGGGTCAAAAGATAGTAGCCAATAAGGAGGAAATGCAAAAATCACTTAAAGAAATACAGGAGAACTTTGATCAACAGGCAGAAGTCATGAAAGAGGAAACACAAAAACCTCTCAAAGAATTACAGGAAAACACGAACAAGCAAGGGAAGAAACTGAGCAAAACCATCCTGGAACTAAAAACAGAAGTATTAACAACTAAGAAATCGCAAAGGGAGACAACTTTGGAGATAGAAAACCTTGGGAAGAAATCAGGGGCCTTAGATTCATATATCAACAACAGAATACAAGACATAGAAGAAAGAATCTCAGATGCCGAAGATACCATAGAAACCACGGACTCAACAGTCAAAGAAAATGTAAAATGCAAAAGGCTCATAACCCAAAACATCCAGGAAATCCAGGACACAATGAGAAAGCCAAACCAAAGGATTATAGGCATTGGTGAGAGTGAAGATTTATAATTTAAAGGAATAGCAAATATCTTCAACAAAATTTTGGAAGAAAACTTCCCTAACCTAAAGAGAGAGATGCCGGTGAATATGCAAGAAGCCTACAGAATTCCAAACAGACTGGACCAGAACAGGAATACCTCCCGTCACATAATAGTCAAAACCCCAAATGTACTAAGCAAAGAAAGAATACTAAAGGCAGTAAGAGAAAAAGGGCAAGGAACATATAAAGGAAGACCTATCAGAATTACACCAGACTTCTCACCAAAGACCATGAAAGCTAGAAGATCCTGGACAGAGCTCATGCAGACACTAAGAGAACACAAATGCCAGCCAAGACTACTATACCCAGCGAAACTCTCAATCATTATAGATGGAGAAACCAAGATATTCTATGACAAAATCAAATTTACACAATCTCTTTCCACAAACCCAGCCCTACAAAGGATAATCAGGGGAAAACACCAATACAAGGATGGAAACTATACCCTTCAAAAAGCAGGATAATAACCTTCATTCATCAAACCAAGAAGAAGATAACCACACAAGTATAAAATTAACATGAAAAACTATAGGAAGCAATAATAACTACTCCTTAATATCTCTTAACATCAATGGAATCAATTCCCCAATAAAAAGACATAGACTAATAGACTGGATAGGTAAACAGGACCCTACATTTTGATGCATACAGGAAACACACATCAGTGTTAAAGACAAAAACTACCTTAGAGTAAAAGACTAGAAGCAAATTCTACAAGCCAGAGTTGCCATTCTAATATCAGATAGAATTGACTTTCAACCTAAAGTCATCAAAAGAGACATGGAATGACACTTCTTGCTAGTCAAAGAAAAAATCCACCATGAAGAACTCTCAATCCTGAACATCTATGGTCCAAATGCAAGGGCACCCTCATTCATAAAAGAAACCTTACTAAAGCTCAAAGCACACATTTCAACTAACACAATTGTGGCTTACTTCAACACCCCACTCTCCTCAAGGGACTGATCAGGAAAACAGAAACTAAACAGGAAGAGAGTGAAACTAATTGAAGCTTTGGACCAATTGGATTATATATATATAAAACTTTTCATGCCAAAACAAAAGAATATACATTTTTCTCAGCACCTCATGGTACCTTCTCCAAAATCAATCATAAGACAGACCTCAACAAATATAAGAAGTTCAAAATAATCCCATGCCTCCTATCAGATCACTATGGAGTAAAAGTGGTCTTTAATAGCAACAAGAAGAACAGAAAGCCCACATACACATGGAAACTGAACAATACTCAACAATATCTTGGTCAAGGAAGAAATAAAGAAAGAAATCAAAGATTTTTTTTTAGAATTTAACAAAAATGAAGGCACAACATACCCAAATTTGTGAGACACAATGAAAGCAGCAGTAAGAGGAAAACTCATAGCTTTGACTGCCTCAAAAAAAATTGGATAGAGCATACACTAGAAGTTAGATGGCAAACTGAAAGCCCTGGAACAAAAAGAAGCTAATTCACCCAGGAGGAGAAGAAGACAGGAAATCATCAAACTCAGGGCTGAAATAAATCAAATGGAAACTAAGAAAACCATACAAAGAATCAACAAAACCAGGAGCTGGTTCTTTGAAAAAATCAACAAGATAGATAAACCCTTAGCCAGACTAACCAAAGGGCACAGAGAAAGTATCCAAATTAACAAATTAGAAACGAAAAGAGAGATATAATTGCAGAGACTGAGGAAATTCAAAAAATTATCAGATCCTACTACAAAAGCCTGTACTCAACACTACTGGAGAATCTGGAGGAAATGGACATTTTCTTAGTCAGATACCAAATACCAAATTAAATCAGGATCAAATAGATCATCTAAACAGACCCATAACCCCTAAAGAAATAGAGGTGGTCATAGAAAACCTTCCAACCAAAAAAAAGCACAGGACCAGATGGTTTTTGTGCAGAATTCTATCAAACCTTCAAAGAAGATTTAACAACAATACTCTTCAAAATATTCCACCAAATAGAAACAGAAAGAACACTACCCAACTCGTTCTACGAAGCCACAATTAGGCTGATACCAAAACCACACAATGCTCCAACAAAGAAAGAGAATTTCAGGCCCCTTATAAATATTGATGCAAAAATACTCAATAAAATTCTTGCCCACCAAATCCAATAACACATCAAAACAATCATCAAACATGATCAAGTAGGCTTCATCCCAGGGATGCAGGGACGGTTCAATACACAGAAATCCATCAATGCTATGCACTACATAAACAAACTCAAAGAAAAAACCACATGATTATTTCATTAGATGCTGAAAAACCACTTGACAAAATTCAGCATCCATTCATACTAAAATCTTGGAAAGAACAGCAATTCAAGGCTCATATCTAAACTTAATAAAAGCAATATACAGCAAACCGGTAGCCAACATCAAACTAAATGGAGAGAAACTTGAAGCAATCCCACTAAAATCAGGCACCAGACAAGGCTGCCCTCTCTCTCCATTTCTTTTAAATATAGTTCTTGAAGTCCTAGCTAGAGCAATTAGACAACATAAGGAGGTCAAAGGGATACAAATTGGAAATGAAGAAGTCAAACTATCACTATTTGCAGATGATATGATAGTATACTTAACTGATCCAAGAAACTCTACCAGTGAACTCCTACAGCTGATAAACAATTTCAGCAAAGTGGCTGATTACAAAATCAACTGAAGCAAGTCAGTAGCTTTTATATACTCAAAGGCTAAGCAGAATGAGAAAGAAATTAGGGAAATGAAACCCTTCACAATAGCCACAAAAAGCATAAAGTATCTTGGGTGACTCTAACCAAACAAGTGAAAGACCTATATGACAAGAACTTCAGATCTATGAAGAAGGAAATCAAAGAATACCTCAGAAAATGGAAAAGTCTTCCATGCTCATGGATTGGCAGGATTAATATAGTTAAAATGGCCATCTTGCCAAAAGGAATCTAGAGATTCCACTCAATCCCCATCAAAATCCCAACAGGTATTTCATAGAGTTAGAAAGAGAAATTCTCAAATTCATCTGGAATAACAAAAAACCCCAGCATAGCTAAAACTATTCTCAACAGTAAAAGAAGTTCTGGGGGAATCAGTATCCCAGACCTCAAGAAATACTACAGAGCAATAGTGTTAAAAACTGCCTGGTATTGGTACAATGTCAGGCACGTGGATCAATGGAATAGGATTGAAGACCCAGAAATTAACCCACACACCTATGGTCACTTGAACTTTGACAAAGGAGCTGAAACATCCAGTGGAAAAAAGTTCAATTGGAAGTCAGCATGCAGAAGAATAAGAATTGATCCATTCTTATTTCCTTGTACTAAACTCAACTCCAAGTGTATCAATGAACTCCACATAAAGCCTGGCACACTTAAACTAATATAAAAGAAACTGGGGAAGACCCTTGAGGACATGGGCACAGGGGAAAATTTCCTGGACAGAACACCAAGAGCTTATGCTCTACAATCAAGAATTGACAAATGGGACCTCATAAAATTACAAAGTTTCTGTAAGGCAAAGACACTGTCAAAAGGACAAAACGGCAACGAACAGATTGGGAAAGGATCTTCACAAATCCTAAATCGGGCTAATATCTAATATATACAAAGAACTCAAGAAGATAGACCCCAGGGAACCAAATAACCATATTAAAAAGTGAGGTACAGATCTAAACAAAGAATTTTCACATGAAGAACTTCAGATGTCTGAGAAGCACCTTAAGAAATGTTCAACATCATCAGTCATTAGGGAAATGCAAACCATAACAACCCTGAGATTTCACCTCACACCAGTCAGAATGGCTAAGGTTAAAAACTCAGGAAACAGCAGGTGTTGGCGAGGATGTGGAGAAAGAGGAACACTCCTCCACTGTTGCTGGGATTGCAAGATGGTATAACCACTTTGGAAATCATTCTGGTGGTTCCTCAGAAATCTGGGCATGACACTCCCGGAGGACCCTGCTATACCACTCCCAGGCATATATCCAGAGGATTCCCCGGCATGCAGTAAGGACACATGCTCCACTATGTTCATAGCAGCCATATTTGTAATAGCCAGAAGCTGGAAAATACCCAGCTGTCCCTCAATGGAGGAATGGATACAAAAAATGTGGTATATTTACACAATGGTGTACTATTCAGTCATTAGAAACAATGAATTCATGAAATTCTTAGACAAATAGATAGATCTGGAGAACATCATACTAAGTGAGGTAACCCAGTCTCAAAAGATCAATCATGGTATGCACTCACTGATAAGTGAATATTAGCCTAGAAACTTGGAATACCCAAGACTTAATACACATATTATGTCCAAGAAGAATGGAGGAGTGACCCTTGGTTCTGGAAAGACTCTGTGCAGCAGTATAGGGGAATACCAGAACAGGGAAGAGGGAAGGGGTAGATGGGAGAACAGGGGGAAGGAAGAGGGCTTATGGGACTTTCGGGGAGTGGGGAGCCAGAAAAGGGGAAATCATTTGAAATGTAAATAAAGAATATACCAGAAAAAATAATCTGCATGACGTACTGTTAATCAGTTGACCATGCAGAGATAAGTAAATAAGAAGTCAAAAGAAAAAAAAATATATAAATGATGTCCAAGAGGAACGGAGTAGTGGCCCCTGGTTCTGGAAATACTCAGTACAGCAGTATAGGGGTATACCAGAACAGAGAAGTAGGAAGGAGTAGATGGGGGAATAGAGGGAAGGAAGAGGGCTTATGGGACTTTCAGGGTGTGGGGAGCCAGAAAAGGGGAAATCATTTGAAATGTAAATAAAAATATATCAGATAAATAAAAAAATAAAATAAAAATCATGCATACAAAGGGAAAAAAATTACAGGAAAACACGAGCAATCAAGTGAAGGAACTGAACAAAACCATTCAGGATCTAAAGAAACAATAAACAAATCACAAAGTGAGACATCTCTGGAGATAGACAACCTTGGAAAGAATTCAGGAGTCATAGATGCAAGCATCAACAACAGAATACAAGAGATAAAAGAAAGAACCTCAGGTGCTGAAGATACCATAGAAAATATTGACTCAACACTCAAAGAAAATGCAAAATGCATAAAACTGGTAACCCAAAACATCCAGGAACTCCAGGACACAATGAGAAGACCATATCAAAGATTATAGGTATAGATAAGAGCAAAGATTTACATCTTAAATGCCCAGTAAGTATCTTCAACAAAATTGTAGAAGAAAACTTCCCCAACCTAAAGAAAGAGATGCCCATAAACATACAAGAAGCCTTCAGAACTTCAAACAGACTGGACCAGAACAGAAAGTCCTCCCAGCACATAATAATCAAAACACCAAATTCACTAAACAAAGAAAGAATATTAAAAGCAGTAAGGGGAAAAGGGCAAGTAACTTATAAATGCAGACCTATCAGAATCACACCAGACTTCTCACCAAAGATGATGAAAGCTAGAAGATCCTGGGCAGACCTCATGCAGACCCTAAGAGAACACAAATGCCAGTACAGGATATTATACCCAGCAAAACTCTCAATCATCATAGATAGAGAAACCAAGATATTCCATGATAAAACCAAATTTATACAATATCTGTCCACAAATGCAGCCCTACAAAGGATAATTGATGGAAATGCCAACACAAGGAGGGAAACTACACCCTATAAAAAGCAAGAAAGTAATCTTCTTCCAACAAACCCAAAAAAAGATACCTAAACAAACATAAAAATAACATCAAAAATAATAGGAAGCAACAATCACTATTCCCTAATATCTCTTAACAACAATGGACTCAACTCCCCAATAAAAATCTATAGACTAACTAAACATTCTTTGATTTTATCAGAAAATATTTATAATTCCCCTCTTAATTAATTTAGTAATTTTTTTAAGTCTACCATTTTATCTGCATACTTTTTATGATAATCTTCATTTTTAAAATGTCTTTCAAAAAAAAGAAAAAAAAATGTCTTTCTATATGCTTCCTATATCTTATCAGAAATGTTTTCAATGTAAATCTATGATTTTTATCACAAATGTTTCTAATTCCACTTTCAATTAATTTAGGGTTTTTATATATACCATTTTATGTAAAAATTTCCATGATATAGTCAATTTTAATATGTTCATCTATTTATTTCTTGAATTTTCCCAGAAGTATTTTCCATGTAAATCTTCAATGTTATCTGAAAATGTTTATAATTCCACCTTCAATCAACTTAGAATTATCTTTATGCCTATCATTTTATCTATATAATTTCCATGATATTCTTTAATTTTAACATGTTTTTCCTATATAATTCTTGGATTTTATCAGAAATATTTTCCATATAAATCTTCAAGTTTATCAGAAAATGTTTATAATTCCACTTTCAATCAATTTAGGAATACTTTTATACCTACCATTATTATATCTATATAAAATTTTCCATGATAATCTTCAAAAAAACGTTAGCCCATTGGTTTGGGGCTATTTAGAGTGCCCTGTTCAAGGCAAATTACTCATCTTTTTGTGAAGATGTCCTCTCTGGGAGTCTGTTTGCCTCAAGTGTTTTAGTTTACTACAGCATAAGTCGCAGTCGCCTGAATTTCTAATCTGTCTATGACAGAACTCCCATCTTAAAAGAGGATGAATTGGGATTCTGAGGGAGGTCTATCTGGAAGACCAGGCCTGGGAGAGTACAGTGTCTCTACAGCCTCTGAGTAGGAGTAGGAGGGATTATCAGAAGGATTGGACAGGGAGAAGGGTTGCAGGGTTTAGGACTGGAGATTAAGGTAATTTGGGGGTCCTCTAGAAACAGGAGAAGAGAAGCTTAGACTCATGATAGCCCAAGGATGGAAGGAAAGGAATGACTCAAAAGGTCAGCGAGGTGATGGGTAGAGTAAATTTCAATTGGCTGGAACAGGGTGATCTTGAGAGTTTTCTGCATTAGTTTTACAGTGATGACAGGGCTCTCAAAATCACTGCCATCCGCATATGGTGGGGTGAACTGCTCAGATAGAAAAGCTATACCTTGGTGAGAAAGTTCAATAAGTTGAGCTAAAAAGACCTGTTCCCACCCCCATCCCCTCATCTGTAAAGAAGTGATAGAGGCAAGGAGAGTGTGGGAGGGCCAGGGCAGGGCCCAGTTAGAGAGAATCCTGAAGCAAACAGAAGTGATGGTGGAGCATGGCTGACTAGGTTACCGGCCGTGAGGGGGGGTCAGTCTGGCTGCCTGGTATAGTGGCATCCAATGTGTTATTTCTTTACCACTGATGAAATGAAGCAATTTGAACCAGATTAGTTTATAAAGGCAGGTTTATTGGGAAGCTGCTCTCTGGAGAGAGTTCACTGACCCCCATGGTGATGGGAGTGGAGGAAGGCAGCCCAACCCCTGAGCTGAAAAAAAATTAAGATTGGGGGCAGGTAGGGACTGAGGGATGCTGGGAGAACTTGGAGGGCAGATCTCCTTTGGTCTGTAAAATATGTACCCCAGACCCTTGTCTGGGAATCAGAAACCAAACACTCTTCACTGCCTATTTCATACAACTTTTAAACCATTCAGTCATCACCATTTAACATTCATGGGAGGAAAAGGCCATTCCTATCTTCTTTCTCTATTCTTACTATACTTCCCTTTGTTTGACAGTGACTGAAACTAACAACTATTTCGGTTAGTGTTATTATCACTGTGACCAAATGCCAGGTAGAAAAAAAAATAGTGACAAGTTTGTTAGTTCATGCTATCAGAGGATTAAGAGACTGTGTTGCTTCAAAATATCAGGCAGAAGTAAGGAAGCCATCATGATATCCATGAAACAGAGAACAAGGAAGTAAATTGTGAGAGAAGATACTTCTAAAGACCTATTACCATTATTAACTGGCTTCAAATAGGTTGGTCCCAGAGTAGTGACACCTACTGAAAGTCTAGCATCCAACACATGAAACTATGGAGAAAATTAAAAATATTCAAACCGTAATACCACAATACTTAGAAGCAAGGAATAAATGATCACTGAGTGCAGCACAAAGTAGACTCAAAAATATGGTCTTGACACACACAGAAGCTATAATAGTACATATTTTCCCCAACAATCCTTAAGACAGTCTTAAAGGCATTTTTGTTTGTTTGTTTGTTCATTTGTTTGTCATTTTTGGAAACATAGAAAGAAATACATAAGAAAGTAAAATAAAACCAAAACTACATAAGAACCCCCAACAGTAGACAAATATATACTTGATGTTTTGCATTTTCTTTGTATTGCTTTACAAAATTATCAAAATTTTTTGAGATACATATTATTCTATATTTTAAAAATCACAAATCTTTCTGAAACAACCACATTTGCATTGCTGGGACAAAAATGGCTCTACATCAGACTTTATGAACTTCATTATATCAAGCTATCTCTTTGGGGGTCTGTGACGCCTTGAGATAGGATGACGAAAAACATTCACAGCAGGACGTGCTGCCCTTGTACTTTATTTTTTTCATTTTATTACTTTGAAACTTTGCTCAGCCACCTGAACAAGGATGCATTAAAATGAAAGATGGAGATTCACTGAGTTCATAGACAACACGGTCCTCACAGGTGGAAGCAGCATGCCCCCCCTGTGCTGCTCAAGGGGGTAATAGAATACAGTTTCCCCTTTCAACTGAAAGAATTTGAAAGTTATAGCTATAGGCATACTGTAATACAAGGTAAGTTTTTTGAACGAGCAAATGAACATTAATATTTAAAGAAGAAATATAAAGAAAAAACAGCCAGGCCTGCAACAAGCAGCCTTTAGAAGTCATTCTACAGACAATTTTTACTGACACTTTCATTTTCTTGACCAATTTTATATACTTTTATTATCAGATGCCTTTCATGAGATACTCAAGACCATCATTTTAAAACTCTTTAAGAAAAAGATAAAAATTGCAGGTACTACTAAATATTTTATCAGTGTTTATTTAGGAAGTTCACAATAATAAGGACCTGATTTTGAGTGCAAAGAGAAACCAGTGCTCTGATAGAAAGGCTGTTCATTATTCACTTGAGTAAGAAAGTCACCCGATTGCACTGTTCTAAGAAGGATTATTGTGTTATTGTTGTAAAATGCTTACATCTAAAACTTAGAATGTCCTATCATTGTCTTAGTAGTAAACTAAATACTCTACAGTGTAATTTTAAATGCATATTATAATGAAAGAAACATTTGGCTAGAACACATAAAGCCACATGGTCGATAGTGTGATCTTAGAAAGAAGACTGAAGCCTTGGGTAAAACTCCCTGTGAATTTTCTCTTGATAGGCATTACTTGGCATGTGACTTTTGTCAAGTCACTAAAATAAGTGTAACTAACAGAAGCAGAAATTAGTCTGGCACATCAAATGAACCAATGACTTAAAAAATGTTCTAGAGAATTAAAATGGATGTAGAATTGGTGCACTATTCTGAATATACATTTACATACCTCCCATGGTCCCCTGTGACACATGGATAGGGATACAAATAGAAAGAGAATTTATGTTACTCGACAAGTCACAAAGCAAGTAGTAACAGTTGACAATATGGTAGAACCCAGCTAGAGATTCCCGCAAGGTGAAAAGATGCCTTCCAGTTCCTTAGCAAGTAGATTTCAGTCAAGTACTTTGAAGATGCTTAAAGAAATGATGCAAGTGTAAATTCTACATAACGCTTTCAGGTATCCATAAAATGAGCTGTAACCTCACTTCCTCTCACTATTGGAAACTTAGTGTAAGGGCAGAGATCATGGCAGAGAGGGAATGAAGGGTAGCAGCATTATCTTCATAGAAAGATAAATGTCTGCAGAATTTCTACATGGAAAGCTGCCTTTTCAACAAGCAAACTATGGCACAACAAAGAAATATTCTTGAGTATAATTCCTGGGATTTGAGAGTTACTTTTCTTGAGTAAAGGAGCAAGTGGTTTGGGCGAAGCATAGATAGTGGGACAAAGAAGATAAGCAAGGTGAAACTCAGTGATAGTTCTCATGGAAGAGAAGCAGAAAGCAATTACAGGCATAGACCAGAGTCTAAGAAAAGCAGAGGCACTCATATATATTAGTTTCTAAATATCAGCTTCATTTATGATTTTATTAGGGGAAGTTTGGATTGAAAAATTAATATGTTGATTACATGATACACATGACAAGAAATTATCAAAAATTGGAAATTTTCTTACCATAAAAGGCCAGAGGTTAAGTGTTTTCAATTTCCTATTCCATATACCATCTATGTGGCTATTGGCAAAGAAAGCACACACAAAAATGTATTAACAAACATTTCAGCATCACAATGAAATAGACTTACAAATGCTGATATTTAGATTCTATGTAATTTTCACAGAGTTTGAAACTGACATGGTTTTTGAAATCATTAAAAAACAAACCTATGTTGTGAGAATTCTTTCCTGAGGGAAGCAATGCTTATTTCATTCTTATATAAGTACCAATAACAAACCATAATAGAATTCACCAATTTACCACAGAGAACCAGTGAAATGATTGGGCTTGCATATGATTCCCTGAATCATTCAAAAAAATAAAAAGATAAAAAAGTAGGTGGTCAGGTCTCCAGGCCACACATTCTCTAACTGGAGGAATAGGGGCTGGGAGAAATGGTTCTTGCTGTTGTTCATCTTAACGTAGAAAGTTTGTAGATGGGTTTTGCAGAAGAGCAACTGAAGAGAACAGGAACTACACTGACTTCAAAAGGAAAAGGCTTGGAGAATATATATACATAGAATTGCTAATATCATACATGAATACCATACACTTAGATTACATTCACCGTCTGGACTTGTTAGAAATATCTAACCCAATAAAGATAGGTGATTATTTTACTAAGATAATAGGTGATAGGAATGGTTCAGTTTCACAACTGTATTTGTGTTATGTGTTTATATGGTTTTTCATAAATTACTCTCTAAAATATGAATTTGTATGTTAAACTAAGGGCAACTTTATTACCAACATCTAAGAATGTCTACAAAGTATAAGCCAATAGGATATATGGAGATATACGGAGATATAGATACTTTATCCACAGTTCAAACATAGTAAATATGAATGCTATCCCACAGAAGATATGCTTAGTGGCTCAAAATCCTGTATTGTCCTCCAATTGATTTAGCCAGTAACATAAATGCAGACAGACAGGAAAATTATCCTAAGAACCACATTCTTCTACAAAGAAGTCACAGTGACTGCAATAGGACTGAACATAACACATCTTCTGAACTAGAAACCAGCAAAGGAAGCCATAAGACAGATCTTTAGCTTTAGACAGAGCTAGATCCTAGAGCATTTGTGGTGCTTTATGTACATATTCTACATTTAGAACTGGGGCTAAAACAGGAATATGAATAGAAATAAGTACCTAGGAATATCTATGCCTCTATAGAGAAACCACACAAGACCTAGCCCTACAATTGCAGTGGTCTGAAGGCAGTAGATACTTCTGGAGAATACACAGGCAGAAGACAAACAGCTCTGGCTGGCCACAGAGAAGCTTCCTAGATTCCTACTGGACATTGTTCTTTCTTGGAACAGTCTGATCCTGCATGGTTTTTCATTAAGTCAATGGTGGCATATTCAGTATATTCTTGATGGATTTGCATAACTGTTGCATAACTATGGACATTTAAGCTGTCTATAGTATCTTCAACACAGTTTTATATGACAGAGCCCATTAGGATATAAGGACACCCAACAATCAATGAGTTGTGTAAAATTTTATATCTTGGAAACTCATTTTATTCTGAAAATTACTTATAATGAAACACTTTAATGGTGTAATAGTTATGAAAAATTAATATTATAAATAAAACAGGGATGAAGACTCTTCAGCCATGCCTAATCTCCCATTAGAAGGTGTTGCAATCCATATCATATCATGGATATCTGAGACACTACTCAACTATGACAAGCTATGCCTCTCAATCAAATGTATATTTTATATAATATAAAAATGTAAAAGAAATAAACAAAAAGTCATCATTTGGGGGAAATTATTAAAACTTCAAAATTGCATTAAATTAACTGTAGAATTAAATTTAACCTTCTTAAATGTGACTTGAATATAAACTAACTCTAAATGTACATCTTGCAGCATGATAATATCTTGGTAACAGTTTGTTGCTCATATATGACTTTCTATACCTGTAATGGAATAAAAAGAAATAAACATTCAGTAAATGCTCATTTTTACCTAAGAACTACTCAGGTACTGTTTATGAATTATCATCATATTTAAAGAATAATAAAATCCTAATAAAATTTAATACAATGTTTGAATATAATCATCAAAATAATTTACATTAGTATTTTCCAAATAACTTTGAAAAATCAAACTTATAGTTTGGTTTAATCCAATATTAAGGAGGAGGAAAGTGATAGACAGCAAACATTGCTTTAGTTAGTAACTATAAATCATCCAGTATTCTATCTGAAGCAATAACCCTCTAGACTTTTGTCCAAAAATGCCCAAATGGGCAAGATGTTCCTCAAAAGATAATTAACATGTTTATTCCTCAAAAAAATAGAAATATAGCTATAATGAGATACCGCTCCTCATTCACAGTAGTGTCTACAATTAAATTATATCA